>NC_133325.1:92113802-92188802 GCF_042186555.1 Aquarana catesbeiana
CTTTGCTTCACCATGGCAAGGCCTATTCTGAGTGAAACCTGTCCTGTTAAACCGCTGTATGGTCTTGGCCACAGTGCTGCAGCTCAGTTTCAGGGTTTTGGCAATCTTTTTATAGCCTAAGCCATATTTATGTAGAGCAACAATTCTTATTTTCAGATCCTCAGAGTTCTTTGCCATGAGGTGCCATGTTAAACTTTCAGTGACCAGTATGAGAGAGTGAGAACGATAACACCAAATTTAACGCACCTGTTCCCCATTCACACCTGAGACCTTGTAACACTAAATAGTCACATGACACCGGGGAGGGAAAATGGCTAATTGGGCCCAATTTGGACATTTTCACTTAGGGGTGTACTCACTTTTGTTGCCAGCGGTTTATACATTAATGGCTGTGTGTTGAGTTATTTTGAGGGGACAGCAAATTTACACTGTTATAGAAGCTGTACACTCACTACTTTACATTGCAGCAAAGTGTCATTTCTTGGGTGTTGTTACATAAAAAGATATAATAAAATATTTACAAAAATGTGAGGGGTGTACTCACTTTTGTGAGATACTGTGTGTATATATATATATATATATATATATATATATATATATATATATATATATATTTATACACACACACACACACACACAGTATCTCACAAAAGTGAGTACACCCCTCACATTTTTGTAAATATTTTTTCATATCTTTTTATGTGACAACACTGAAGAAATTACACTTTGCTACAATGTAAAGTAGTGAGCGTGCAGCTTGTATAACAGTGTAAATTTGCTGTCCCCTTAAAATAACTCAACGCACAGCCATTAATGTCTAAACCGCTGGCAACAAAAGTGAGTACACCCCTAAGTTAAAATGTCCAAATTGGGCAAAATTATGCCATTTTCCCTACCCGGTGTCATGTGACTCATTAGTGTTATGCTGCGTACAGACGATCGGAATTTCCGACAACCAAACTGTGGATTTATTTCCGACGGATGTTGGCTGAAACTTGTCTTGCATACACACAGTTGCACAAATGTTTTTGGAAATTCCGATCAGCTAGAACGCGCTGACGTACAACACGTACGACGGGACTAGAAAAAGGAAGTTCAATAGCCGGTGCGCCACCCTTTGGGCTCCTTCTGCTAATCTCCTGTTAGTAGACGTTTGGTGAGAGATGATTCGCGCTTTTCAGCCTCGTGCTTTTCCGATAATGACTGCTCTTCAGTTTGTGCTTGTGGGTTTGTATCTGGTTTTCAGTGAGTGTCAGTTCGCATCTGGTTTTCAGTGCGTGCTATTTCTAGTACGTATCTGATTTTCAGTGCGTTCTTGTCTGCTCGTTTCTGATTTTCAGCTCGTTCTTCTCAGGTTCTTTCTGATTTTCAGTGCATTCTGTTAGTTCGTTCTGACCAGCCGACCGTTTTGAAGCCATGTTGCGCTTACATACTCGTCACAGAGTTCGTGCTATGCGTGGGCTTGGTGTTGGGGTTCTTACTTTGACCCAAGCCCAGTCTATGAACAGGGGGGATTTCATGGACAAAGAATTGGTTGCTCCAACATGACCAATTCTCGCACATGCCTTTGTTGCGGGGGATCCGTGAGAATAATCCTGATGATTTCAGGAATTATCTCTGGATGACGGACCACGTTTTTCACCGTCTGTTGGCTTTGCTGTCCCCTTATATTACCAAGCAGGACACTTGCATGCGGCAAGCCATCACTCCTGAACAAAGGCTAGTCGCCACCTTGGGGTACTTGGCGACGGGGAGAAGTCTGCAGGACATCAAGTTCTCCACAGACATCTCCCCCCAGACTCTGGGAGTCATTATTCCAGAGACCTGTTATGCCATCATTCAGGTCCTGCAGAAGGACTATATTAGGGTAAGTTTTCTCCTTTAACATCACATTCTATGTATTTAATGTTTGCTAATGTATTGTATTTATTTCATTATTCCCTAATTACCATGAATGTAATATGCTGTGAATGTCCCCTTTATCCTCATGCATGCTTGAATTTTTTTATGGTCCTTCATGCATATTTGCCTTCACTAACCTCCCCAGCATGCTATCCTGGGCCCATACACACCTAGCCTAGTCACTTAACAAAGTATTTTGTCAGCTCCATAGTAGTGTTTTACCCTAAACACCCCCTAAAATATGTCCAAATGTTATTGTTGTCCTTAAATTCAGGCAGAGTGCAAGAAGCTTTTTTTGGGAGGCCCAAACTCATTTGGAACCGTATAAATAAATGTGAAAAAATTCAAAGAAAAACAAAACAATTGAATGTACCAGAATCATAAGAATATATTATGATCCAAAAGTGAATGTAAACCCTGTATGAGACAAAGTCCAAATCATCCACTAAGGTGAATATTAAACCGTGCAACAAAGTCCAAATAATCCGTTAAAGTGATATAATATAGATGTGTAATCTTCCATCACCCTTATGTGCTGATCACCATAAGAAATGCACGCTTACCAGAAGGCAAGCAAAGGACAGCTTGCGGCTAAACACCCAGCCAGGGTCTTGTTCTAGGGGGTCCGGGATGTGGAGCTCAAAGGACATCAAGTCAGGACTCAGTGGTATGCCAGATATTACCCAGAAGTAAAGAAAAGGGAACTTCCCATGGTGTAATACAGAGCAGAGTAGAGTAGCAGACTGACCAGCTGGAGACTGAGATCAGCCTAGAGGACAGAGGCTGTTGCAATGATTGCAGCAGCCTCTGTCCTCTAGGCTGATCTCAGTCTCCAGCTGGTGTCGGCGACATATGAGTTTCTCTATGTGGATGTGGTGAAGAATGGTGGAGTCATCGCCCAGACTGAGTTCTATGGACGGCTCCAGAGTGAGGTCTTGGGCTTGCCACCTGCATAAGACAGCGTGGCTGGTCTTCTGTTCCTCTTTGTCACTGATGAAGCATTTGGGCTGGGTGATCACCTGATGCTGCCGTTCCCGATGAGGACCCTCACCCCGGACCAGGGGGTTTTTAACTATCAGCTGGCCAGAGCCAGAAGGGTGGTGGAGAATGCTTTCGGGATAATGGCCAGCTGGTTGCACCTGTCCATGACGCCAATCAACATGGCGGAATATAAACTAAACAATATATAATATATAACATATAATACTTGCCTGCTGCATTCTACACAACTTTCTCAGGAGAAATGCTACAAACTATGTGGCCTCAGTTGGGCCTGAGGCCAGATTTACAGAACAAACAACAACCCTGACGGCGCTTGAAGCTGGCCGTCCTGGCTTGCCCCCCAAAGTGCCCGCGAGTTCCGTCAAAAATATATGGAATACTTTTCGGTAGGGGGGCCATTGATATGCCAGCAAATGTTTAATAAACCTTTTGAAAATAAAAATTTTGGTTAAAATGAAAGAATATTTCATTTGATTTACTGCTTGTGTTTCTTTTAGCTGTCTCTTAGGTTCTCCAATGGGGTTTTCTTTTTGGCCATTTTCTTCAATAGTGCAAATGTAATTTAGTTGATACATGAGGTGACAATCTCTTCTTCAGCTATTATGTAGTGGGTCTGCTACACACACAATGTTTTTGTTGTTAATGTATGTAATGCAATAATGATAAAAAAACACATCCTTTTCAGCACCATGAAGTAATTGTTTTGAGTCCCCAAACTGACCTGATTGGGGCAAATTTTAGAGCACTGTGGGGGTTATTCACTAAAGGCAAATCCACTTTGCACTTCAAGTGGATTTGCCTTTGCCTTTAGTAAATAACCCCCATTGTCACTGTAAACACCAAATTACTGCAAAAACTGGTATTGAGTACTGAAAGAAGAAGCCACACTTTGTTGAGTAGAAAATATTTTACTCAAAGCACATTCACATGTGTGTTAGAAAAGGGTTTTTGAACAAACCAACATATTTGTTGTATAACATTTTTAGGTTTGACAGTAGAAATAGCCTTTTTTGGGTTAAACAGGCATGTTTAAAACCATAAACATACACAACTCAGGAACTTACAAAGTTCAATTTTGACAAAGTGAAGGCAATATCAGTCATTATTATGTCCAAACTGTGCCTAATGTCAACATGTGCTAGCTCCCATCATGGGGGATCAATGGACGTGTTTCGGGGGTGCAACCCTTCCTCTCATCTACTTTAGCTGCGAGGAAGGGGTCGCACCCCCAAAACACATACTTTGATATCCCGTGATGGCAGATAGCACATGTTGACACACTGTGTGTATCTTCAAAATTTGGCTTTCTAAAAAATATTTAAAATGTGTGAAAATAATAAAAATACAAACAAACTCGAAGAATTTTGGGGTGTTTTAGATTCTGCCTAAAACATCAATGATGTTTTTGAGCCTTTTTGTCCAGATCATTGATGTCTTCCTTGATCTGCTGTAAATCATGATTGCACACCATGATCTCCCCGATGAGGACATGTGCACTTGCACTTGCGAAATTAGATTCTTCTTCCACAACATCCACATCACCTAAAATAAAAAAACACACCATGTATTATAAATATGCAGGCATACATCTATTACCTGAAGCTGTGGTCTCAGACACTCACCTGCTGTGGTCACTATTTTGCCCACTTCATAAACCTCTCCTTCCTCCACATTCTGAGGTTGTGGTGTTGTGAGTTCTCCTTCTTTCGGAGGTTGGGGGTCCCTGGTGACCTCAGACGTCCCGAGTCTTTTCTCCCCTATGTGAATTAAAAAATAGGTATACTTAGCATACAGATATTTGAGGCCAGAAATAGGAATATGAAACATTGCTTGATGTGTCGTCCAATTGTCTGTTTTGGCAGAGTTCCAAGCTGAAAACATGATTTTTTTGCCTTTCGAAAGGTGGAATAATTACCTTTTTTGTGCAAGTTTCACAGATGGAGACATCCCTAGTATCCACTGGAGCACCTGTGTGGGACAAATGGGAAAGTGGTAAAGTGCAGCACTAAAAGTAAAGGTGAAAGTGAGATTCCCCTGACGGGATCAAACTAGTAACAAACCATTACTGATGTGCATAAATCATGATAAAATACATACAATATTACTCTAATATACAAACAACAATAATGATGATGTTTAAATAAACCAACAGTGCATATATATATTAGAATGAAAGTCCCTAAAGTGACTCCAATATATAAAGTGACTTGCGAGATAAATCTGTGAACTAGTTGTCTGTTGATAATCCCCCACCAAAAGGAAAGAGGCTGACCAGACAAGTTGAACCCAACTAGGCATACGCCTGATGAGTCAACAGAGCTTGTGGTGTAATACACCCAGGGAAGAAAATCAGCATACACGTTTCCGATGTAGACCAATCAGGCAGGGGTCCGTCACAATGTATAACATCAATGAGTATCCACCAAGGGAACAGTGACCAAAGATCAAGGACGGATCCTCCCAGTCTTCTATATGGTTAAAGGAAAAAAATTTGGCCACATAGTTTGATTCCATTTACATAAAAGGCATTTTATTGAAATAAGTAAAATGGTCACTCACATTTGAGAAGGCATTAAAAGACATGTAAGTAAAATCAAATATCACAGTGGCATCAGCAGAGCCCGTCCCGACCGGTTTCGTCTCCATAAGACATCACCCCAGATGGTGGACATCTTTAAGATATCCACCATCTCCACCATCTCAACAAAGGACATATTTGAGGACTTAAATCTCCTGGTTTGAGACGTTTGTGGCTCTGGGCTTTTGTCCTCCTCCTCGTTGTTGCTCTCCTCTGCATGCACTTGCACTTTCTTCACCATGTGCTCTCCCACTGCACCGAAAAGGAAGGGGCGGGGAATATACTAGAAAGAAGGTCAGGGGCGGGCGGAGTTTCATGCATGCACGGTGTATATAAAGCATAACACGCGCGCGTCATATGTACGATCTGCGAGCAGAGATCAGAGTAGTGTAAGTGCCGAACGTGATAACGAAGGGCATCAGTGGTCTATACTGCTTCTAGATTGAAGCCTATATTTTGACAAGATTAGGAGAGTTTAGCCTGACATTAGGGTTTGCCTTGTGTTGTGTCTTGCAGAGAAAATGGATCGATTCAATGATCACGACTTCCTCCCCGAATTCATTGATATGTACAGAGAGCTGTCTTGTCTGTGGCAGGTGAAACACCCCTTTTATACTAATAAAAGAAAGAGGCAGGCAGCGTTGGATCAATTGCTGGAATTGGTGAAGCCAGTGATCCCCACGGCAAACATCAACTATTTAAAGGCCAAAATTGGTGGCCTGCGGAGCACATATAATAGGGAGCACAAGATGGTCCAGGATTCCATGAGATCAGGAGCAGCAGCAGATGATATGTATGTCCTGAGGCTGTGGTCTTACAACAGCCTGTGTCTTTTGTCAGAGCATGCGTGGAATTTTGTGTGTCTGAATTGTGTACACACGCTCTGAATTTACAACAATGGATTTTGTTGTCGGAAAATTTGAGAAACAGCTCTCAAATTTTGCTGGTCGGAAATTCTGACAAAAAATGTCCGATGGAGCTTACACACGGTCGGAATTTCCGACAACAATCTCACATCGAACATTTGTTGTTGGAAATTTCGATCGTGTGTATGCGGCATTACAAGGTCTCAGGTGTGAATGGGTAACAGGTGTGTTAAATTTGGTGTTATCGCTCTTACTCTCTCATACTGGTTTCCATCGCCATACTTGCTGAAAAAAAAAACCTGGTAAGCCTCCAAACCTCCTCTGGCAGTTCCTCTACATCCCCTGCTCCAGCCAGCCCCAGACAAATATTTTTTGGGAACGGACGCTCGATTTGGCAGTGTTAATCCAGCTGCAGTGGCTTCCATACACCCGTGGCCCGACCATGCTGATCCTAATCCATCACTATCCTTGCTGAAAAAAGCCTGGTGAGCCTCGGAACCTACTCTGGCAGTTCCTCTACATCCCCTGCTCCAGCCAGCCCCAGACAAATATTTTTTGGGAACGGACGCTCGATTTGGCAGTGTTAATCCAGCTGCAGTGGGTTCCATACACCTGTGGCCCGACCATGCTGATCCTAATCCATCACTATCCTTGCTGAAAAAAGCCTGGTGAGCCTCCGAACCTCCACTGGCAGTTCCTCCACATCCCCTGCTCCAGCCCCAGCCAAATATTTTTTGGGAACAGATGCTCGATTTGGCAGTGTTAATCCAACTGCGGCAGGCTCCATACACCCGCGGCCTGACTATCCTGATCCTAATCCATTGCCATCCTTGCAGAAAAAAGCCGGGTGAGCCTTCAAACCTCCTCTGACAGTTCATCCACATCCCCTGCTCCAGCCCCAGCCAGTATTTTTTGTGAACGGCCGCTCGATTTGGCAGTGTTAATCCAGCAGTGGCCTGACCATCCTGATCCTAATCCATTGCCATCTAGGGTTGCCACCTGTCCGGTTTTGACCTGGACAGTACAGGTTTAGGTGGCTGTGCCCGGGTTTCCCTCTGCCTCACACCTGGACACCATTTCCAGCTGACAGGGGGTACCATGGGGCCTCCTTTTACAAGCCCCAGCACACAGGGGGACCCAGACAGCAGGGGGATCGGAGCGGCGGGCGGGGGGAGCAATTACAGAACAATCATAAGATAAGGGAGAGAGAGAGGCGACAAGCAGCTACTGGTGCGGAAGTTTTTAATAAAGTAAATGCTTAAAAACAATCCACTCACTCTCCGAGTCAGAGCTGTATATGTCAGTCTGTGAAGTCGGCTGTCAAATTCTCCCTTCCTATTCATGCTGCTGTTATCACTGAATCGCTGGAGGAAGCCAAGGATACAGAGCCGCGGGGAAACTGCAGTGAGCTGTCAGCCTGGGATGCTGTGACCAATCAGAGCGTTTCCGGAGGCTTAACCACACATCCATCATCAGAGGCTGACAGTTCACATGAGTTTCCTGCGGCTCTGTTTCCTCCAGAGATTCAGTGATAACAGCAGCATGGATCGGAGGGGAGAATGGGACAGCCGACTTATACAGACATATACAGCTCTGACATGGAGAGTGAGTGGATTGTTTTTAAGCATTTATTTTATTAAAAACTTCTGCACCAGCAGCTGCCTGTCACCTCTCTCTCCCTTATGTTTTGACTCCTCTGTATTTGCCCCCCTCCTCTTTATTTGCCACCCCCTCCTCTGTATTTGCACCCCCTCCTCTGTAATTGTCCCCCCTTCTCTGTAATTGCCCCCCTCCTCTGTATTTGCACCCCCCTCCTCTGTATTTGCACCCTCTCCTCTGTATTTGCACCCCCTCCTCTGTAATTGTCCCCCCTTCTCTGTAATTGCCCCCTCCTCTGTATTTGCACCCCCCTCCTCTGTATTTGCACCCCCTCCTCTGTAATTGTCCCCCCTTCTCTGTATTTGCACCCCCTCCTCTGTATTTGCACCCCCTCCTCTGTATTTGCCCCCCTCCTCTGTATTTGCCCCCCGCTCCTCTGTAATTGCCCCCCCAATCTTTGTAATTGTCCCCCTTCCTCTGTAAGTGCCCCCCATACCCGCCGCTCCGAACCCCCTGTTGCCTGGGCCCCCCTGTGTGCTGGAGCCCCATGATACCCCCTGTCGGCTGCCATGGGGGTATTGGAGGGAGGAGGATTTGTGCTGGTAGGGGAAGAAGATTTGTAATAGGAGAGAATGGGGATAATGGCACCCCAATCGCAAAGCAAAACTTCTTTTGGGTGACAGGCATCCCACAATTCTGTTTACGTGATTTTGCCGTGATTTTTTCGGGTGACAATCGTGGCAAAATTGCACCGCGGTTGGGGTGCCATGCCGTGGGCTGCTAAAGTGTTCGGGTTTGGCTTGAAGAAAAGGTGGCAACCCTATTGCCATCCTTGCTGAAAAAAAGCTTTGTGAGCCTCCAAATCTCCTCTGGCATCTCTTACTCCACTGCAGCTGGATAGGGATCTGCCTAGCTGAACTTGCCTGTCCGTACTGACCGCGGGCTCCTGGGGCAAATCTTACCAGCTCCCATCCTGCTGGTCCGCTCTGGGCCTCATCCACCACGGATTCCGGCACACAGGCCTGCAATCGTCGCCCATCTCCTCATTCCACTATAAGCGTATAAGGGGCTGCTTGACTGAAACTGCCTGTCAGCACCAACCACAGTCTCCTGAGGCCCTGTGACAGCTGGCATCTTGGCTGTTCCTGCACATCCTGGGGGTAATCTACCAGGGTGCAGTCTACTCTCCTGCATTGCGGTCTCCTCCCAATGCATAACCCCTGCAGATGTCTTCAAAAAAAAGTCTACCAAATCTAACAAATCTGTCACATTACTTCAGCTGCCACCGACCTCTTCTACATGGCCTGACTCAGTCTTGGTTGGGAGGCTCCAGGCCTTGCTGGCTGAGTTGGAAATAGATCCCAGGGTGGTTTCGGTGGCAGCGGAATCTGCCCCGCTCCCTCAAGACAGCACAGCCATGATCCTCGCCGCAATTGAACAGAGCAGGACCTCGCTGCTGGTGCGCATAGATCACCGTTAAGAAGAATGCAATCTTATACAGAACGACTTGGACAAAATAAGGGGGAGGCTCACCGAAACGAAGACCAGAGTATCCGCCACAGAAAATTTTACCGCCACTCATGTCACCTCCATAGCAGAGTTGCAGCGCACAGTACAGACCCTTGTTGCAAAATCGGATGATGCTGAAAATCAGCTGAGGCGCAATAATGTTAGATGTTATATTAATGTCCTGGGTCTCCCTGAGGGGGATCACCCGGCGGAGTTTGCGGAGGAGTTCCTTATAAGCCTGCTAGATCCCCCCCCCACTGTGGTTGAGAGAGCTCACCAGGTACCCATGGGTCGGGCCACCCCTGAGACCAATCCCAGACCTTTCTTGGTTCGCTTTCTCAACTACAGAGACAGGGACAGGATCCTTTCTGAAGCCCACAAACACCCCACACTCAAATATGGAAACACCACTGTTCTTCTTCTCAATGATTTCTCAGCTGATTTGCAGAGAAAGAGGAAAACCTTCAATGATGTCCGTAAAAAAGGCTCATGGATAAAAATATTAAATACAGCATGCTTTATCCCAGCCGTCTCCCTGTCCAACATGAAGGAACAATTAGTTTCTTTGATACCCCTGTGGATGCTGATGACTGGCTGACCGCCTTGAGCTAACAAAATCTTATCTCTTGGAATCCACAGGTGCATGGATCCTCCATATCCTGAATGTGTGTTATCCTACAATTTTTTCTGCATGTACCGGATCTACCTCCTGCGCAGATTTGAGCTTGCTTCACACTTACCCCCTCAAGGTTTATCTTCTTAGAGAACAACTGAAGTTGTTGAACTGCTACTCTCCATATACCTGGAGTAACTTCAAAAAGAAAATCTAGTTAGAGTTCAGGGTATTAAACTGACTGGAACTGTTATTGGGGTTTCTGGTTAGTAGGGAGTTCAACCCACTGCTGGTTATAGGGCGGTAAGTTGATGTGGTCCCCACCTGTGGCCAGTACCAAGGTTATAGTTTATTTTGATTTTATTGTTGTTATTTTTTTTTTGTAATGTACGCTCTATACTCACTGGCCAACTGGCTCTTTTGGGATGATATGTTACTCGGGGTCATCTCTAGAGTGGCTCTGTTCTACACTCTCTCTCAGTATCCAAACAGGCGGAAGCCTCCCTTATGTGTATTATCTATATACTTGGTATGGAACTGAAACTTGTATCTCGGAATGTCCGGGGCTTAAACAACAAAATTAAGAGAGCTTTGATGTTTAAGTACCTGGGCCACCATATAGCCCCATATACACATCTCCTTGATAACAAGATCCTTGCTCTTCATAGGCCCTGGCTTCAACAGTCATTCCATGCAACCTATTCTAGCTACGCAAGGGGAGTGGCTATACTACTAAAAAAATCCCTTCCATACAAGGTTCTACACCTGGTGACTGACCCAGAAGGTTGTCATATTATAATGTTGTTGGAAATTAGAATGACTGTGTATGCTATGGTTAATGTATATGTTCCCCCTCCTTTCAACCAGCGGGTCTTGTACACTGTATATGAAAAGTTAGCCACACTACAATTCTGCAGGCTTTGTATGTCTGGGGATTTTAACTCCACCCTCGATCCATCTCTGGACTTGTCTAATCCTAATTTGCTAAGGGACGAATCTATGTCCAAGCCCTTGTTCAGCATTTATAAACGCTACTGCCCAACGTACACATGGGACTAGAAGCTCTAAAAGCTAAATGGGTGGGGGACTTCCCTGAAATGGACATGGAAGAGTGGGAAGACCTATGGGAGTGCTCCTTCTCGCAACTGGTCTCAGCCAGGGACAGACTGTTCCAGTTAAAAATTACGCATAGAGTGTATTTTACACCCATGCGCCTACACAAAATATACCCATCTATTTCAGATTCCTGCTGGATGCGTGCCATGCCTGCGGCGGACTTTATACATATTTTTTGGAGCTGTTCCCTGGTCGAGACCTTTTGGAATGAGGTTACCACATTCATTCGGACAGTCACTATGGTTCAGATTCCATTGAGGGTAGAAATTTGTTTGCTGGGGCTTGTAGATCCACTGGCTGATAGCTGAGCAGTTGGAGCTCTTCTGGGGATACTGCTTTATTATACAGTCAATCCCATCGTCATGCGTTGGAAATCCTCTTCCGCACCATCAAATAACTTATGGAAACCTCTGGTCAATTCAGCCCTGCCATTATACAAAACCACCTACAGTATCTGTCCAGAGGTTGTGTCAAGAAATTTCATAAAGTGTGGAACATTTGGGTGGAATCTGCTTATACTAATGCTGACTCTTCGGATGACTAGTTAACACTTGGATAAGTAATTAACGGTATATATTGTTGTACAACTCTACATTTATGCTTCATTAGAGGGAGTCTTTCCTGACACATAAGATATGGGAGTGCGTATTTTCATAAATTCCCGATTTTAGCTCTGTAGGATGTTTGAGAGGGAGAGTGGCCAATAAGAATCCTAATATTTCAGCCTGCGCAGACCATTAGAGTGTACCAATTTTCGAGAGTTTAGATTGCCTTGATTTTAGCTAGGTTGTTT
The DNA here is from genome assembly GCF_042186555.1 of Aquarana catesbeiana. Taxonomy (NCBI): domain Eukaryota; kingdom Metazoa; phylum Chordata; class Amphibia; order Anura; family Ranidae; genus Aquarana; species Aquarana catesbeiana. The sequence goes on from NC_133325.1 coordinate 92,125,781, forward strand.
TTATTGTGATTTTATTGTGCTTTTGTTTCTGTTTGTTTTTTTGCTATGCAATTGAGCCCGGGTATGCCCAATAGGCTCTGTTATGTACTGTTAACGTCGAAGCCTGCAATCAAAATAGTTAAAAAAAAAAAAAATTGCTGCATTTGTAAATTTCAAAAGCCTATGTAAAGGAATATTAGTGGTAAAAAAAAAGAACTTGGGGGTTTAACTAATATTTTTTTTATTCTCCTTTAAGGGGGAGTGGAAGGGGGTGTGTCCTATGCCTACATACTTTTGCTAATAGGTGTCCCTCGTTCCCATCTCAAAAAGTTGGAAAGTATGCAACCATACATTGTTTACTGTTGTTCCAATAAATTATAGAAATAGAATTCGGACAGTTATTGCCTCAACCTTCTACAAGCTTTATCACAGGCCCACAATCTAGGTTAAAAAGCCCCTGCCGCCAATTTATGAATTCCAGACAAAAAATGCATACAAATTCTTGTATATTAAAAACTTGCATGTAGTGTTTTCCTTTCCAGAAATTCTATTCTATTCACATGCAATGTGCCTTTTAGCTTGCTAAAAACTTTGACTACTCCAGAAAAGTCAATTACTCTAATACAACCCCTTCCCTCTCGTAGCCCTCTCCTATTCTGGGAATGTCTAATTACTCTTGTGCTGGGTCATCTCTTCCACCCCCTTCTAACTTTCCTATACATTTTTTTATGTAGCTGCTGGAGAAGGAGAGAGGGAGAATACTATAGAGTGCTAATTGAGTAATACTGTAGCTATAAGTCTGATAGGTTGCTGACATCATATCCAAGATGGCAGTGCCCATAAACATCCTCATGCCTTTTGGATGTATACTCAAAGGAGGCTTTCACAATTTTAAAAATGCATAAAATATATTGACTGTACATATGATCTTATGGCAAGATTGTGGTTGAAATGAATAGGCTAGCTACAAGGGCTACTTAACTGCAAACCTCAAGGAAGGCCTATATTGTTGGGGCAAATGCCTTGTAGCCCCTTCGATAAAACAGCCCTGCCTGTAAGATATGGGCTAATTATGTTTGTTGACTTGTTTTTTTGTATCACGGTGGTATGGGAGAAACGTTGGAAAGTCTTCTCCGAGTAGGTAACAAAAGACAAAATATTTATTTCATGCTAAGAGATGTAACAGTAGCCTGTACCCAAGCTTAGTATGTGGCATTTTACAAGACAGATAATGACTTGGAAGTGGCAATTAAAATGTCATTGGATTGTCTTGTGACAGACTGTTGAAAGCCATTAAAATCCAACTTAATCCCTTATTTTTAAAGATTATTTTTTTAAATGTCAGGCAATGCCTTTTCTGTGGCTTTTACAGAGGCCTCCATGACAGTAATCCTAAAGACTGAGGTGTTTGTACATCTGATGTAAATTTCATCTCCTGTTGTGCATAAAGATTTTTGTCCTGCCATGAATACTGATTTAATTTCCTAACTTATGGCTAATTGTCTGTCTCAGGTGGTAAATAAAACAGTTTTGCAAAATACTTAATCTAGGTTCACACTTGTGCGGGTCCACATGTGCTGCCCATGGACTGCTGTACCTGAAGTAAATGCTGGGAAAAAGTCTTTGACCTTTTATACAAATGCAGCTGCATGCATGGTGTTGTGACATCATTTGATTTTGGGGAGTCAAAAATATGGCACATTTTTAGATATATGGGGAAGCTATTAAGAATTAATGGCACCATCTTGTGTCTGCAAAAGAGCAGCGCGTTTTGCCTGCGTGTTGGGAATAGGGTTGCCACCTGTCTGGGGTTCACCCAGACAGTCTGGGTCTTGAATCATGTGTCTGGGTTTCAGGCACTATTTCGACTGGGCTGTGGCTCCCCAGGTAACCAAGATAGTCACACACAAATCTGTTGCCGTTGGGGAGCTGCGGGCAGCTGTCTGGGGGCAGGTTTGACATCATTGGGGGGCAGGGTGATGATGTCAGCAGGAGCAATTTGGCTACACCTAATGCTCACTGCGGCAAGCTATGCCCATCGCATTGCTACTCTCCTTGGGGCACCCAAAGATTTCCCAGGCCGCTAAAGTGTTCAGGTTTGACTTGAAGAAAAGGTGGCAACCCTAGTTGGGAACATGTGCGATTATGCATAGGTTCCCGACCAGCACAGATGGCAACCATAGCCTTAGGCATTTTTCAGTCAAAGCAACACTTGTTGACAGCATTCATATAGTTCTGTCTTGTAGACATGCTGTAAACACTGCCCATGTATCAAGAATAATATAAAGATACAATATGAAGATTATACACAGTATATATACAGTGTATATATACAGTATCTCACAAAAGTGAGTACACCCCTCACATTTTTGTAAATATTTTATTATATCTTTTCATGTGACAACACTGAAAAAATGACACTTTGCTACAATTTAAAGTAGTGATTATATATGAGTGAGTGGTGTTGCGCTGATCCTTAGTGTAGAAACAGGTGAACATAGAATAATAAATAGATCCGGATCGATGCAGCCAGGATAAGAAGTGAGTGCTGGAGGATGAATCGGGAGACTGTTCATGATTGGAGTTCTTCTCAAGATCATTCAATTGCAGACCAGCTATAACCCTACCGTGTCACACGGTTCAAGCTCGTATGACTCACCGCTGTATGGCCTGTGAGTCCACCGCGTCCGGTAAGGGCATTTTACGTTACTTTTGCACTGGGCTGATCATTGGAGGAGTCCACTAATAACAACATTGTTATTGGATATATGTCCATGCTCCAAGAGGTCTCCGTCTGACTAAATGAACTGTCCTCACCTCAGGGACTTACCACTCATCCCCACCCCTATATGCCTGTGTTTTGTTATAAGGATTTGGGTTTAACTTGTGTGACGCACACTTTGATTCACATCGTTTTTCTCACAAAGGACATGATAATAGTGGTTTTCTTTGGAATATTAGATTTCCCACTGGTTCATTGTTCTTTTATTTGTGGTCTAATATAATCTAATCTTTGATATACACTGTTGGTCACTCAGCATATTCCAATGCTGCTGACCGAAACATTATAGCGCTACACTTTTTGTTTTTATAATAAATAATAATAATCAACGCGCTAGATAGGAAAATGGTGAAATGGCGTAAGCGTGGGGGATAATTCGTATTAAAAAATGTTCATTTAAATATTCAATATCTTCAATAGTGCATAAAGAATAACGTAAGTATACTCAAATAAAATATCACTTCAATAACCTAAAAATAAAATCCACATAATTACAATATAATAACGTGATACTATCAGAGCACCAGTGACTAGCTCTGAATTTAAAATAGAATAAGGTGCATAATAAACGTACATGTATACTTGGACCAGTGAAATGTAAAGTGCGGACAAAAGGTGCTATGTGCAACTCAGAATATGGAAGAAAAGTGACTGGCTATTTCTATATGAAGTGCATATTGTGCATATTGACATCAAATAATGAATAAAGGTGAAAAGTATTTGAAATGAGAAAAAATCCTGTTTTGCAAAAAAAAAAAAAAAAAAAAAAAAAAACCACAATTTAAATGTAATGTGACAGCAACGTGCTAACATGCACACGTTGCAATTAAAGTGCTAAAAAATGCATTCATAAATGTTCAAGAACAGTCCTTGTGTATGATTGTGACAGCAACGTCCTGGCATGCACACGTTGCAGTTAGAGTGCTGGGGTGAATCACATCTAGTTTTTTTCTTCGTGTGCTAGACACTTTGGTGGGTAATAGCCCCTTACCTTCAGGCAATGGGGCAAAAGCAGGTAACAAAAAGATTGTTAAGGGCGTCCGCCTATGGATTCCAGCGCATCCCTCTCTATCCTGGATCTTGGGTTGAAGTTCCCTCAGGTGTAATGTGGGGGGGTTGTATTCATAGGGGGTAATCGACAGAAGAAAAGCCCAATAGTGTAATCCAGTTTAAAACGTCACTACCTATTGCTACCATAGGGGATATTTACATTCCCTGAGATAACAATAACAATGCTCTGGTCTGTGTATTAGCTTAGCTAATTAAGCTAATACACAGACCAGAGCATTGTTATTGTTATCTCAGGGAATGTAAATATCCCCTATGGTAGCAATAGGTAGTGACGTTTTAAACTGGATTACACTATTGGGCTTTTCTTCTGTCGATTACCCCCTATGAATACAACCCCCCCACATTACACCTGAGGGAACTTCAACCCAAGATCCAGGATAGAGAGGGACGCGCTGGAATCCATAGGCGGACGCCCTTAACAATCTTTTTGTTACCTGCTTTTGCCCCATTGCCTGAAGGTAAGGGGCTATTACCCACCAAAGTGTCTAGCACACGAAGAAAAAAACTAGATGTGATTCACCCCAGCACTCTAACTGCAACATGTGCATGCCAGGACGTTGCTGTCACAATCATACACAAGGACTGTTCTTGAACATTTATGAATGCATTTTTTAGCACTTTAATTGCAACGTGTGCATGTTAGCACGTTGCTGTCACATTACATTTAAATTGTGTTTTTTTTTTTTTTTTTTTTTTTTTGCAAAACAGGATTTTTTCTCATTTCAAATACTTTTCACCTTTATTCATTATTTGATGTCAATATGCACAATATGCACTTTATATAGAAATAGCCAGTCACTTTTCTTCCATATTCTGAGTTGCACATAGCACCTTTTGTCCGCACTTTACATTTCACTGGTCCAAGTATACATGTACGTTTATTATGCACCTTATTCTATTTTAAATTCAGAGCTAGTCACTGGTGCTCTGATAGTATCACGTTATTATATTGTAATTATGTGGATTTTATTTTTAGGTTATTGAAGTGATATTTTATTTGAGTATACTTACGTTATTCTTTATGCACTATTGAAGATATTGAATATTTAAATGAACATTTTTTAATACGAATTATCCCCCACGCTTACGCCATTTCACCATTTTCCTATCTAGCGCGTTGATTATTATTATTTATTATTCTATGTTCACCTGTTTCTACACTAAGGATCAGCGCAACACCACTCACTCATATATATTTATCTAAAAGGTTAGGTGTTCACCTTATCGGTGCTTGCGGCTTTTCCACCCACAGCCTCTTCCATAATAGATAGCGCGGGAATAATTTTCCTTATTTAGTAAAGTAGTGATTGTACAGCTTGTATAACAGTGCAAATTTTCTCTCTCCTCAAAATAACTAATAAATGGGGAGCAGGTATGTAAAATTTGGTGTTATCGCTCTCACTCTCTCATACTGGTCACTGGACGTTCAACATGGCACCTCATGGCAAAGACCTCTCTGAGGATCTGAAAAAAAGAATTGTTGCTCTACATAAAGATAGCCTAGGCTATAAGAAGATTGCCAAGACCCTGAAACTGAGCTGCAGCACGATGGCCAAGACCATACAGTGGTTTACCAGGACAGGTTGCACTCAGAACAGGCCTTGCGATGGTTGACCAAAGAAGTTGAGTGCACGTGCTCAGCGTCATATCCAGAGGATGTAATATACAGTATCTCACAAAAAAGAGTACACCCCTCACATTTTTGTAAATATTTTATTCTATCTTTTCATGTGACAACACTGAAGAAATGACACTTTGCTACAATGTAAAGTAGTGAGCGTACAGCTTGTATAACAGTGTAAATTTGCTGTCCCCTCAAAATAACTCAACACACAGCCATTAATGTCTAAACCGCTGGCAACAAAAGTGAGTACACCCCTAAGTGAAAATGTACAAATTGGGCCCAAAGTGTCAATATTTTGTGTGGCCACCAGTGGCTTTGCTAGGAGGTGGCTTTTGGGGCTATAGCCCCAAATTTGGGGCCCATAGCTCCGAGTCTCTGCAGGGGTCCCCAAGGGGAGGAAAGGCCCTCTGGGGAGCCTGATGTAAGTGGGGGGCTCTCTGGGGACCCTGATGCAGGGTGGAGGCTCTCTGGGGATATATACACACACATGTATAATACTGTATATACATGTGTATGCCCGCCCAAGCATATGACTTTCTTTACTACGCTGCTATGGGCTCTAGCCCCAGATCTTTTGTAGACGTAGCAACGCCCCTGGTGGCCACCATTATTTTCCAGCACTGCCCTAACCTCCTTGGGCATGGAGTTCACCAGAGCTTCACAGGTTGCGACTGGAGTCCTCTTCCACTCCTCCATGATGACATCATGGAGCTGGTGGATGTTAGAGACCTTGCACTCCTCCATCTTCCGTTTGAGGATGCCCCACAGATGCTCAATAGGGTTTAGGTCTGGAGACATGCTTGGCCAGTCCATCACCTTTACCCCCAGCTTCTTTAGCAAGGCAGTGGTCATCTTGGAGGTGTGTTTGGGGTCGTTATCATGTTGGAATATTGCCCTGTGGCCCAGTCTCTGAAGGGAGGGGATCATGCTCTGTTTCAGTATGTTGCAGTACATGTTGGCATTCATGGTTCCCTCAATGAACTGTAGCTCCCCAGTGCCGGCAGCACTCATGCAGCCCCAGACCATGACACTCCCACCACCATGCTTGACTGTAGACAAGACAAACTTGTCTTTGTACTCCTCACCTGGTTGCCGTCGCACACGCTTGACACCATCTGAACCAAATAAGTTTATCTTGGTCTCATCAGACCACAGGACATGGTTCCAGTAATCCATGTCCTTAGTCTGCTTGTCTTCAGCAAACTGCGGGCTTTCTTGTGCATCATCATTCGAAGAGGCTTCCTTCTGGGATGACAGCCATGCAGACCAACTTGATGCAGTGTGCGGCGTATGGTCTGGGCACTAACAGGCTGACCCCCCATCCCTTCAACCTCTGCAGCAATGCTGGCAGCACTCATACGTCTACTCATACGTCTATTTCCCAAAGACAACCTCTGGATATGACGCTGAGCATCAACTTTGGTTGACCATGGCGAGGCCTGTTCTGAGTGGAACCTGTCCTGTTATACCGCTGTATGGTTTTGGCCACCGTGCTGCAGCTCAGTTTCAGGGTCTTGACAATCTTCTTATAGCCTAGGCCATCAGAGAGTTCTTTGCCATGAGGTGCCATGTTGAACTTCCAGTGACAAGTATGAGAGAGTGAGAGTGATAACACCAAATTTAACACACCTGCTCCCCATTCACACCTGAGACCTTGTAATACTAACGAGTCACATGACACCGGGGAGGAAAAATGGGTAATTGGGCCCAATTTGGACATTTTCACTTAGAGGTGTACTCACTTTTGTTGCCAGCGGTTTACACATTAATGGCTGTGTGTTGAGGTATTTTGAGGGGACATCAAATTTACACTGTTATACAAGCTGTACACTCACTACTTTACATTGTAACAAAGTGTCATTTCTTCAGTGTTGTCACATGAAAAGATAGAATAAAATATTTACAAAAATGTGAGGGGTGTACTCACTTTTGTGAGATACTGTAGACGTATGAGTGCTGCCAGCATTGCTGCAGAGGTTGAAGGGGTCGGGTTTCAGCCTGTCAGTGCTTAAACCATACGCCACACGCTGCATCAAATTGGTCTGCATGGCTGTCATCCCAGAAGGAAGCCTCTTTTAAAGATGATGCACAAGAAAGCCCGCAAATAGTTTGCTGAAGACAAGCAGACTAAGGACATGGATTACTGGGACCATGTCTTGTGGTCTGATGAGACCAAAGATAAACTTATTTGGTTCAGATGGTGTCAAGCGTATGGCGGCAACCAGGTGAGGAGTACAAAGACAAGTGTTTTGCCTACAGTCAAGCATGGTGGTGGGAGTGTCATGGTCTGGGACAGATCTAAACCCTATTGAGCATCTGTGGGGCATCCTCAAATGGAAGGTGGAGGAGTGCAAGGTCTCTAACATCCACCAGCTCAGTGATGTCGTCATGGAAGAGTGGAAGAGGACTCCAGTGGCAACCTGTGAAGCTCTGGTGAACTCCATGCCCAAGAGGGTTAAGGCAGTGCTGGAAAATAATGGTGGCCACACAAAATATTGACACTTTGGGCCCAATTTGGACATTTTCACTTAGGGGTGTCCTCACTTTTGTTGCCAGTGGTTTAGACATTAATGGCTGTGTGTTGAGTTATTTTGAGGGGACAGCAAATTTACACTGTTATACAAGCTGTACACTCACTACTTTACATTGTAGCAAAGTGTCATTTCTTCAGTGTTGTCACATGAAAAGATATAATAAAATATTTACAAAAATGTGAGGGGTGTACTCACTTTTGTGAGATACTATATATAGATATATATCTCTCTCTCTATATATATATATATCTATATATATAGATAAATATCTCTCTCTCTCTCTCTCTCTCTCTCTCTCTCTCTCTCTCTCTATATATATATATATATATAGATAGATATCTATCTATATATATATATAGATCTATATAGATCTATATCTATATATATATATATATATATCTATATATATATATATATATATATATATATATATATATATAGATCTATATAGACCTCTATATATATATATATATATATATATATATATATATATATATATATATAGATCTATATAGATCTATATAGATTTATATATATAGATCTATATAGATATATATAGATATATATATACACACATACATATCTCTGAACGCACAACAAATCGAACCTTGAAGCAGATGGGCTACAGCAGCAAAAGACCACACCGGATGCCACTTCTGTCAGCTAAGAACAGGTAACTGAGGCTACAATTCACACAGGCTCACCAAAATTGGACAATAGAAGATTGGAAAAATGTTGCCTGTTGTGATGAGTCGCGATTTCAGCTGCGACATTCAGATTGTAGGATCAGAAATTGGCGTAAATAACATGAAAGAATGGATCCATCCTGCTTTGGTTCAGGGTGGTGGTGTAATGGTGTTGGGGGATATTTTCTTGGCACACTTTGGGCCCCTTAGTACCAATTGAGCATTGTGTAAATGGCCTACCTGAGTATTGTTGCTGACCATGTCCTTTCCTTTATGACTACAGTGTACCCATCTTCTGATGGCTCCTTCCAGCAGGATAATGCACCATGTCATGAGGCTCTAATCATCTCACCACTGGTTTCTTGAACATGACAATGAGGTCACTATATTCCAGTGACCTTCACATTCACCAGATCTCAATCCAATAGAGCACCTTTTGGATGTGGTGGAATGGGAGATTTGCATCATGGATGTTCAGCTGAGAAATCTGCAGCAACTACGTGATGCTATCATGTCAATATGGACCAAAATCTCTGAGGGATTTTTCCAACACCTTGTTGAATCTATAGCACGAAGGCAAGAGGGGGTCCAACCTAGGACTAGCAAGGTGTACCTAATAAAGTGGAAGGTGAGTGAATATATACCACAAAACAATGCAGCGTATTGGTGTGAACATAAAAAGTTGGACATAGGGTAAGTTGCCTTTTCTATGCATTGGGACAATGTTGTCCAACAAATATAGTGTGAAAAGGCCTTTAGCGTTATCTTTTGCCCCGTACAGCATAAACAGCCATTTATCTATGTGTAGTAGCACAGAGCTGCGTACAACGAATGAAGATGCAGAGCCTGTACAGACTAACGCGTACAGGCAAGTTTGACAGGTAAGCAGGGAGGAGCCATGCGTACCTGTCAAACTTGGCTGTGTGGGTGAGTCTGTACAGCTGATGCATCTCCGTTCACTTATATAAGCTGCCTGCCTGCAGCTCCATATAGATAATCAAACGTCTTTTCACGCTGTATGGGGCTCTACACCCATGTGAATGAAGCCTAAGTGAAAAAGATACCCATGTGTAGCACCCTTCTAAATTAGGATGTTTGAGAGGCTCAGGTAAATGTAGTTCTTTGGCTCCTCTGTAATCACCAGCGCACTGTGTGTATTTTTGACTGTTCTGGGTCTCACTGGCTGCAGGCTCAACTGCTTACCCCTGCCTTCTAGCGAATTCTAGAATGTAATAGGTTGGGAGGCAGAGCCTTGGCCTGAATATTTATGTGGTCTCAGCCAATCCCTGGGGCAGAATGCCCAGTAGGTGGCTGAGGGGTACATAAATAGTTTGGGGGCCTGGAGCAGCACGGTTCTTGTCCAGGGGGAGAAGACCCCAGCCCGAAGGGCTCCTGTTCTTCTGAGCAGTGTAGCTGAAGTGTGCAGGAGTTCATCGAGGTCCCAGATCAGCGAGAGCTGGGGGGGGGGGCTAATTTCTGGAAGTAGTTGGAGACAAATCACAGGTATTCACCAAGGATCTGGCATGGAGATGCACAGGAAAAGTATACGGCCGATATTGGATGCAGGCATCCAAGGGACATTGCGCATATAGGCCTGGATGTAGGATCCTAATGACTGTTCCCTGCTCCAACCCCTTCAGTATCTGCTCCAGTGCTGATGGATTGGGACCTTTTCCTTTGCTTGGAGTCCCAGGGTTGCTGTTCTCCTATTGTCTGCCAAGAGGGGGATTATCCTGAAAAGCATGAAAAAAAAAGACACTCCTGTTCATTGAGTTGTGAGACTGCCCAAGTTGATGTATGCCTGGCTGCTTTACATCCAGGTGGGAATAGAACCTGGGGCAAATCAACAGGGCCCGACAGGGGTCTGCGCTACACATGTAAAACTCTGAGGGCCTATTCACACCATATTCATTGGACAACATTGTCCCAATGCAAAAACAAGGCAATTTGCCTTATGTCCTACTATGAAGCCTTACACTGATAATTCCTTATTTAAAAGATAATGGTAATCTGTTGCACAGAAATGTAACTGCTTCTGGGTCTAAAAGTTTATTATTATTGACTTTCCTAGAAATTGTTCTCAGGTGAGGGAGTAGCTGATTACTCAATCTGTGTTACATGTGTTTGAAGTTCAGATCACACCGCACAAACACTAGCCTGAGCTCTTCTTCCATACTCCTTACTAGGGATGCACCAATACCGATACTAGTATCGGTATCAGTGCCGATACCAAACATTTGCACGAGTATCGGTACTCGCGCAAATGCTCACATGCCTAATACTTGTTGTACTTGACCAGGCGTCCTCAAGCTCAGCAGGGGGCGCCAGGCAGCCTCACAGGTGATCGGTGCGGCGGTGGGGGCAGTTACAAGCACCGACCTCCCTGTATAGCTTTTCTCTCCGGGTCCCTGGCTCCCAGTGTCCTCCTCCCTCTCAGCGGTGTCCTCCTCCTTCTCTGCTCCCCAGGTCCTCCATGTCCTCCTCTGGTCCCCCCTTGTCCTGGATCTGTCAGGATGGGGAGCGGAGGAAGGAGCCGGTAAATCACTAATTTCCCAGCTCCTTCCTTTTCTGAATGAACAAAGGCAGTGATCACTGCTTCTGTCCATTTATAACTGAGCATTGCAAACTGTGTTTACAATGCTTCAGTTTATGAATAGAGAGGAGACAGTTGACACTGTAACCCAAGCCACTACCTACAAGCCTCTACTTTAAAGGCTTGTAGGCAGTGTGGATGGTGCCTAGGGGGCAATATATTTTTATCCTTTCAACAAGCTTTAGAGGAGTTCCTTCAGTGTGCTCACCAAGGACGGGGACTCTATGCTGATACCCATTTCTTATCCTGAAACAAGGTAATAACTGTATTTGTAAATTGGATCACATTGTTGCGATGGGAGGGGAAAGGGGGCGATTACTTACCTAGATTAAACTGGCTCTATGGAACTTGCATGCACCACTTAGGACTAAGCAAGAGTGACTAAAATCCTCTGTAGCAGTGATGGCAAAAAACTTATGCACCCCAGATGTTTTGGAACTACATTTCCCATGACTCTGAAGTGTAGTTGAGCATCATGGGAAATGTAGTTCCAAAACATCTGGGGTGCCGAGGTGCGCCGTCACTGCTCTATAGCCTAGGAGGTGTATCTGTGACACTCAGTGAGTCTTGTGAGAGACTGGGTGTCAGCTGACAGGAAATGTGCATCCTGCCATGTCATTCATTGAAAATGTTGAGGCCCACAGTGGAGAGGAGTAGTAGAATTTTCCACTGCTCACCAGGAGCAGAAATAGATGAGTCAGAAACAGGTGAGGCTTTAGTACCCCTTTAAATAGTTAATATTAATAGACCATTAATGAGGCGGGAGCTGGAAAAAGTATAAATTTCAAAAATAATGTCAACATTTACGTTTAGGGCCAAGTTGGCTCTTCTTGGGTATAGTACTTGCAATAACATCCTAGTGCCAGTATAAAATTCTATAACTTGGTATAAATGTATGCTAATATTTATATACCTTTAATTTGTTTTTTTTTGTATTGAATGTATAACTTTGTCACCTACCTGCCACCAGCCTCAATTGAATTTGACATACAGGAAGATAAGGGGGACTACGTAATGTGACACATGGAGAGATGACACAGGGAAGATACGGGGAATTTTATAAACATGACACATGGGACGATAATGGGAAATAATGAATGTGATACATTAGGTACACAAAGGAACAATACACACTTTGTGATTAGTAAGGACACAAAACAATGTAACACACAGGAAGGGGACACTAAAGAATGCCAAACAGAGGCTATAAGGGTAACAAATGTTGCACATAAGTAGATGAGGGATTGATAATGAATGTAACATAGGGAAATAAAAGGGGACACTAATGAATGTGTAACCCACTGAAAAATGTTAGTTAATTACAGAAGAACACCGGGTAAAGAAAAATCTTTAAAAAAATCTGCTGAATTACAAATAGTTACATTTTGGGAGGTATACGCCACAGGTTGGATCGCTACCTGTTATTTACAATTTATACCTTTAGCTTTCCTTATACCTCTGGCTCTCTGATTGAAGACTTATGGCTCTTGCATCCTCCATGGTCCCACTGTATGTAGGAGTGTGGTCACCCTCTCATGCTCACATTTGAGTTGGACTACAGGATGCGAAGCATACCTCCCAACTGTCCCGGATTCACCGGGACCGTCCCCGGGATTTGATGTAAGTCCTGGCGAATCAACGCAAAGTGGAGCCCAGTGACGCGGCTCCACTGACTTTACTGGTAGGGGCATGCTGCCGTGGGCACCAGCGTGGCTTTTTCTCAGCACAGACCCCCCCTCCCATCTAGAAGAATAGAGAAGGGAGGGGCCTGGGAATCTGCCCAGCCTCTCGTCTGATCAGAGAAGAGGAGGGAGGGGCGGGGAATCTGCCCATCCACTCGTCCCATTAGAGAAGAGGAGGAAGGGGCGGGGAATCTACCTCACGGAAAAAGCTCCTCCAGATACTCGTGTCGGCAACCAGCAGCCAGATGGTGCAAGTTGTAGCTGCTTTTTTGCAGCAGCCCCACTATTTGCAGAGCTCTGTACTTGAATGGAGGAAGAGGGTGAGCTCTGTACTGGAATCTGTACTTTTCTTAGGGAAAGAACTTCGAAGTACACAGCGCACGCCCCAACCCTGCACGCAGTACACAGCGCACGCCCAACCCTGCACGCAGTACACAGCGCACCCCTCAGTCTTGTATGCAGTACACAGCACACCCCCTCAACCCTGCACGCAGTACACAGCATCCCCCCCTCAACCCTGCACGCAGTACATAGCGCACCCCTCAACCCTGCACGCAGTACATAGGTCACCCCTAAACTCTGCATGCAATACACAGTGCACCCCTCAACCCTGCACTCTTTATGTAGTGCACCCCTCAATCCTGCAGTCTGTACATAGCGCACCCCCTTAACCCATTCTGTGCATTACACACTCCTGTACCCTGCTCTGTGTGTTATGTACTTCTAAACCGAGCACTGACTACAGCCCTCTGTGTGTTCCATATTCGTGATCCTTGAACACATTGCATTACACACCCTGGACCCCTGCAGTCAGCATTATTTATCCTAAACCCATCACTGACTGCAGCACTCCTCAACCCCTGTGCTCTGCTTTACACACTCATGTACTATATACACACACACAATACTGTATAGTATATGCTTCTCTCCAAAGTGTTCATTGTCTCAACAGTTGCTGGTTGCTATGCGGTCCCTGACTATTTTAATGAAGTTCTTCTGTAAGGTAGGCTCAGACAAAGCAATCCAAGCATATTTTATACAAGGAAGCAAGGGTTTTGTTTAACCACGTCCGGTCCCCCTTCTTTAAAGTGTCCCTCATTCTGAAGTTCAAAAGTTGGGAGGTATGCATGTCTGAGCCAAGGGCAGAGGGATTCCAGGAAATAAATGCTACTTAAATCATCTGCTACATTCACATATATGCAGTGGTGTGTGTAAATCACACACATTCCCGCACCCGCACTTAAAATGCCGTGCTGCACAGAAAATGTGCGGGGTTGCCATTAAATCTTAACGACACCACCACACACTGAAAAACGCAGTGTGGCTTGCTGGACAGGCGATTTCTATTCAGCCGTGTTTTAAAAAGGTGCAGGCACAGCAGCCCACTGAAATGAATGGATGGCTAGAAACACTAGGAGGGTGTTTATAAAGCGGATTCTCAACAAAATAAAGCATGGAGGCATGAAGGGATGGGCAAGTTTGCTTTGAATATTAAAAATTAATTAAATAGCATTCTCGGTTTGTGGTGCTCAGACGTAGTTAAGTTCTACTTAAAGTAGTAGATGTGTATGGATTATTTTTTTAAAATAAGGACATTGTTTACCATCACTTTAAATGAGAGATAATGCATTTCTATCTGTTCCCCTGTGATTTGCTACACTCTTTAACATCCTGCACGCCATTTATGTAAAATATTCTACACATCTCCTTCCTACTCAGAGGAGCCAAGATGCCCAGTAGATGGGTGCAAACTCAAAACTGGTAATGGGAGCCAAAATCCTTTTTTTTGAAAAACTCATATGAATGAGCATAGTCAATGGTATAGTCTGAAAAGTATTTAGAATAAAATAGCTTCAGATAGGTAGATATTGCCACCTAGTGGTCAGAGGGAGTAACTGGTAATAATAAGTGTATGCCTATGTCCAAAAATGTTTATTTAGTTTTAGACAGAGTGGAAAAAGGGCTAGCAGCCCTTTCATGTTTTTATTTATTTATTTATTTTTTACTACAGCCTGGGCCCTGTTAAACAGATTCACTCTCATTTCATGTCCTGCTGAAAACCCTTTACCAGACGGGAAGTGGGGAAGGACTCTAAGAGCAGCACATAAATAAAATACTCTTCTGCAGTAAAATGTGGGAAGGCTAGAACCTCTTTCAGCTTCGTATTTCTGTATGTATCCCTGTTGCATGTTTTACCTCACTATCTGCCTTGCAAAAGCTCTGGGTAGCTGTAAAAACCCAGCAGGAATTTTATCCTTTAGGCTCCATACTCCATGCACACTAGCATTTCTTTAAGCTAAAAAACCCACTGGTAATAACTTTTTGTAGTAGCGTTTTAGGAGCATTAGCGTTTTATTCGTATTTTTGCAGTAAATAGGAAAAAAAGCTCAAAAAATGCTATTGCATAAACACATAGGATAGTAACCCATTCCCCTCCCCCAACCCTCGCTGTCATAATCTTCTGGTGTGGTGGTGATTAATAGAGCTGAGAGACCTGTTATATGCACTCTCCAAGAGTGCCAACTATGCCCGCCCTTTGTGGTCTCCTCCATTCACTGAATTTTTACTACAGAATGAAATACAATTTATGATTGGATGGGGTGGACCTTTCATTCATCTGCCCATCCTCCATTCATAGATTATATTTCATTCATGGAAGCTATAGTACAGCTTCTATAAATGGAGAAGGTGGACATTAAGGGTGGGGATAGTAGGCACTTATGATGAGTGCATATGACAGGTCTCTCACCTGTAGTAATCCTTATGATTATGGTGGCAGGGGTAGGGGGATCAGAGGATAATGATTTCAACTAAAGTAGCACAAGGGGTACATTGCATTAATAGTAAGTAATGTCCTTTGTGCTGATTTTTATTTTAGGCTTTAAATGTGTATGCCAAGCCAAAACCTTTATTTCATCTATGAATTTAGCTGTTTGTTTACAGTTACACTTTACAGACACAGGTTGAACTTGTACCATTTATTTTGTCTGATACTCCGTCCAATAGGTGCAGAAACTCAAATATGACCCCACCGCACTCCCATTATAATTGTTGGTGGAGCATGCTGCATCAAATGGTAGGTATGTCCAAATTGCACAGTGGGGCAGTCTTAATGGGGCACTGTTAAATACCAATGCTTTCTGAGAACGTCATTATAGACGAAACACGTAAATGCCGGATTTCTGGCCTTCACTTTACGGTGATGTGAGTTTCTGACAATCGGAGTGCGGGCCAGTTCCAGGTGAGAATGGAGAGGCGATGCTTTCACAAATAAACATGCTGATTGTGTTGGTGGTGATATGGGGCACAAATAAATGTGAGTTTAACATATACATGCTTTATACATGTGGGGATACAAATAAATACTAGGAATGCACCGAAATTTCGGCTGCCGAAACATATCGGTCGAAAATGGTGTTTTCGGCACATTGGCGAAAGAAATAAATTGCGATAATGGGGCAGAAAATTGTGCATGCGCAGTAGCATGCACGCACCGACGTGTGACGTCACACACGTTCCTCGATGTTAAGACGCTGGACTTGTGAGCACATTCCCTGTGGTGGAGACGCTGGAGAACGCTGGAGTTGGGAGCACTTTCCCGGCGGACGTTCCTCGTGGTTGAGACGAGACTTGAGATGCAGTTGTGACTCGGGAGACGGCTGCATACAGGGATGCATACAGGGCTGCATTGGAGAGTAGGCACCATCCCTCCTGGATGGCTACTATTACTACTATTCTTCGGTGAGCATTCTCTTTAACTACTGACAAACAATCCATCTAGTACTGTATATAATACAAACTTTGCTATTGAAATAGAGATATTCAGTTGTATGTACTTGTAGTATTATAGTTAGTTCTACTAGTTCTTCTACTACAACTAAACTAACAGGCCAGGTAATAATTATTATTATTTTTAAGGTACTTACTACTTATATAGCGCCGTCAATTTAGATAGCATTCAGTTAGTATGTTATACTAATACTACACTGACAAGCGCATTCATTTTTTAAACATGACAGTATGCACTATGCAGCAATATACTACTGAATATTATATCTCAAAAATATCATGCAATTAAATCAATAAATTCAATATATTCTTTGGTACAAGTCAGATGTACTACAGTGCATGGCAAGAGAGGTGCACTGTTTAGTTTTTAAATTGATTTTAGTCCTTTTTTTCCCCTCAGATTTCACTCCCACTATAGATCATTCCGTGCTATTATTCTACGCTACCAGCAAAGGTGGACCATGTTTGCAGTGTGGAAATATTTTAAAGTTTCTGATAAAGACCCCAAATTTGCAATCTGCAGTCTTTGCTCAGCAGAAATTTCAAGAGGGGGTACAGTGCCATGGCATTTTTCAAAAACAGGTTTGATACACCACCTGAAAACACGTCATCCAGTTCAGCATACAGAATACAAGAAAACAGTGCCACTTCAGGGCCAGGCTCACAGTCTTTGAAAAGGTTAAACAATTTACAAGTGACAGTCCCAAAGCTCGTGACATTACAGCTCAAATAATTTAACTTATTGCATTAGACGACCAGCCATTCTCTGTTGTGGAGGACATTGGATTCCGTAGGCTCATGCAACATATTGAGCCGCGTTACACACTACCAAGCTGACGCTACTTTGCAGATACCTGTCTACCTGAATTGTTTTGCAGTGTTAGAAAACACGTTCATGAGCTCATGACTACAGATATCATAGCAATCAGTTTTACTACCGACATTTGGAGTTCAGACGTCAGTCCCACGAGCATGCTCAGCCTGACAATGCAGTGGATAGATGCCAAATTTCAATTGCAAAACATCCTACTTAACGCACGTGAGTTTGTTTGATCACATACTGCAGCAGCAATATCTGACGCTTTAAAAACTATGCTTGACACTTGGCACATTGAGAAGTCTAAAGTGCATTTAATTGTCCGAGATAAAGCGCGGAACATGACAAAGGCAATGGAGGACAGTGAACTTAAAAGCATAATTGGCTGTGAATGAGGGATTGCTGAGTCAGCGCACCATATCTGATATCATAACAAAAGGAAGAAAAATTGTGGGTCACTTTAAGCATTTTCCGCTTGCTTATTCCAGATTACAAGCTTTGCAGATACAGTTTGGAATGCCACCGAAACGACTGCAGCAAGATGTAGCCACTCGTTGGAACAGCACCTACTATATGCTGCAAAGTCTTTTTGAACAAAAGCGTGTTTTAGCTGCATACATTGCAGATTAGAAGCTGCTGGCAACATTGAGCGCACATCAGTGGATGTTATTTGAAAATAGTTTGTCTCTTTTATCTTCATTTGAACAGTTAACAAAAGAAATAAGCTCAGCTAATGCTTTGATTGCTGAAGTTATTCCCTTGATTGCTGCACTCAAGCGTCTGCTAGGAAAAGAGGCAGAAACAGACCATGGCGTAAAAATGGCTAAAACCACTCTACTGGAGGCCGTTACCAACCGGTTTCAAGACACCGAATCCAACCCTCTGTACTGCATTGCAACAGTTCTAGATCCTTGATTTAAAGAGCATTATTTTTTTTAACGTGGAAAAAAAAGCAGCGTGCACGGGAAATGAACGGGAAATGATACAGGAACAAATGAAGGTGATGGAACCATCTGGGGAAGGAGTTTCAAGGTGTAGCACATAGGAAAGTATACCAGAGAAACGGCTACATACAAGTGAAGAGGAACACACTCGCTCGATATCTGATATGTTTGAAGAAATTTCACATGAACACACCCCGGCCCATAGCAGTGCCACAACAAGTGCAGCTACCCAACAGCTGGAGATTTATTTAGCTGAACAGCCTGTCGGCAGAAGCGACAATCCCCTTGAGTACTGGCGCATCAACAAACAACGTTTTCCTTTGCTTGCACAGATTGCACACAGATATTTATCTGCCCCAAGCACCAGTACAGAGAGTGAGAGACTATTCAGTCTAACATCTTATATTCTTGATGAGAGGAGGAACCGTCTCTCCTGTGAGAAAGCTGAACAACTTTTTAAAGCGAAATCTGCCACTTTTACTCTGAAATAGATTTAGAAATCAGTAGCACAGTCCAATTAATTTACTATGTTGAAAATAGTAAATTAATTGGTATATTTTTCAGACTGTGCTATTGAACACAATTGGAACATAGTATGTTCTAATTGTCTAGTTCTGCCATTGGTTGTTCATTGTAGTTCTTCTACAGTTTTTTTTTGCACTTCTTCAATTTAAGAGAACTCCAGCTTTTGAACTACTGTACACATAGTTTGTTGTTGGGTCAAACTATGTCTCTCCCTAAGCTGTCAGCCCGCTGCATGTGCAAAACTGTATGTATATCTGTTCTATCTGTGTATCTGTGGCTGGCTAAATACATACAGTATACCGCACTGTGTTCTGGGTATTGGCGGAGACTTCCAGAAACACAGACTAGTCTACATTGCTTGCTGTGATTGGCTGAGCGCCGCTGCTTTAGACCAGACTGTAGACTAGTCTGTGTCCTGGGAAGTCTCCGCCCATACCCGGAACACAGTGCGGTATACTGTAAGACTATGTATGTAACCCACAGCTACATATTACATATACATACATACAGTATTATCGCACATGCAGCCGCTGACACTTTAGGGAAAGAACTTAGGGAAATTAGTTCTCATTTAAGTTGAAAATAAATAAAAAAAAATATATCATATGTTATATAATTTAATATTATTTACAGAAAAACTGTGAAACAGAATAACGGCCTTCTGCCATATTTCGTTTATGGCAATAGTTGTTCTTTAATTTTATGACAGTTTGTTATGCACAGTAACTTTGCTATCAAAGGGATATATGAAACTGAATAGGAAAACACACAGAGGTTGATTGATTTACTATTACTAAAACTGGAGAGTGCAAAATCTGGTGCAGCTCTGTGTAGAAGGTAAGGTTAACCAATCGGCTTCCAGTTTTTTTTGTCAAAGCTTTGAACAAGCCAAAGAACTTCGACGCTCATTGGCTTGCATAATGTACTCAGCTGCGCTAAATTTTTCAATCTCTCCAATTTTAGTATTTTAGAAATATCAACTCCACAATCTCTGGTGCTTGGAAGTGGGCCCCAGACTGTTGCCTACATTTTTCCCTGCTGGCTTCACTGGACATGCCTCGCCTTGATGCCCTTTTATGACTAGGGAAATCAGTGGATACACTGTCTGTAATAAAACAACACAGAGGGCGCCCAGACCTAGTGCATTATGGTAACTTAAGTAATATACAACAAACCAACAGGTGTACTCTATAAACCTTGTCGTCAAAGTAAGCTTCCAGTCCACAATACATCACATCACCTATAGCCTAGGACAACTGGAAAACCCAACAGGCTAACGCGTTTTGAGGACTTGCCTCTCCTCAGTGCTCTGGCTCTAAAGCCGCTTACACACGGGCGGGCTTTTTGACCTGACTGGTCCGGCGGACTTTCCGATGGACTTTCAACGGACATTTGACAGACTTCCGACTGACTTTTTAACTAACGGACTTGCCTACACATGATCACACCAAAGTCCGACGGATTTGTATGTGATGACGTACACCGGACTAAAATAAGGAAGTTGATAGCCAGTAGCCAATAGCTGCCCTAGTGTCGGTTTTTGTCCGTTGGACTAGCATACAGACGAGCAGGTTTCTGGGTCCGGCGGAGTTACGACGTAAAGATTTGAAGCATGTTCCAAATCTAAAGTCCCTCCGATTTTCGACTGGAAAAGTCCGCTGAAGGTCCGATGAAGCCCACACACGATCGGATTGTCCGCCAGGCACGGTCCGTCGGACCAGTTCGGTCGAAAAGTCCGACAGCGTGTACGCTGCATAAGAGGCGAATCCTTGAAACACCTTAGCCTGTTGTTGGGTTTTCCAGTTGTCCCACTCCCATGATGTGATGTGAATGATGATGTATTGTGGACTGGAAGCTAATGTTTTACTTTGACAACAAGCTTTGATACAGAACTGACCTGAAGACTTAGTAGTATGATGTGTATAATAGCCCGTGCGCCCTCTGTCTTGTTTTATGGTTCTTCTATTTTTGAACAATAGAAGTAAACAGTGCAAATACCGTACCTCTACTCAAACATAGAGGCTCTTAGTCTTTGGCACTTTTAATTTGTGCCTGTTTTTTGTTTTTATAATTTTTTTTTTGTTTTTTATTATTATTAATTATTGTGCAATGTGCAGCAGCAGCATATGTACTGTTACTGTAAGTTAAGTTACTTTCTTTATTTAATTTTGTATTTTATTTTATTTTCTGTGTTCATGTTTATTAAAGTACTTATTTTACATTACTGGATTGCACTATTTTTTTATTCATAAAATAATGATAATTAAAAGTCGAATATGAATAATAACGAATATAACACATGTTTGAATTTTATATATCAAATACATTTTATTATTTAAAAAAAAAACTGTCATTTTCAGTATCGGTTTTGGTTTTCGGCCTAGTGTATCCTTCATTTTCGGTTTCGGCACCAAAATTTCCATTCGGTGCACCCCTAATAAATACTAATCTATAATGCTGCGTACACACGAGCGGAATTTCCGACAGAAAGAGTCCGATGGGAGCTTTTCATCGTATATTCCGACCGTGTGTATGCCCCATCGGACTTTTTCCGTTGAAAATTCAGACGGACTTAGATAGAGAACATGTTCTATATTTTTCCGGAAAATTACGGAACAAATTACTATCGGAAAAAACGCTCGTCTGTATGCTGCTCCAACGCACTAAAAGCGATGCATGCTCTGAAGCAAGTACGAGATGGAAGCTATTGGCTACTGGCTGTTGAACTTCCGTTTTCTAGTCCCGTCATACGTGTTGTACGTCACCGCGTTCTGGACGGTTGGAATTTGGTGTGACCGTGTGTATGCAAGACAGCTTGAGCGGAATTCTGTCGGAACTCCGTCTGAAAAACCTTCAGAGCAAAACCGGTCGTGTGTACAGGGCATGAGAGTTTTCTTTTGTCGGTCTCTGTGATTATTTTAGCAGCATGGTGAGCAGAACCATGGTGAATAGAATTAGTAGTGAACAATGGAGAGCTTGATATCTCTGGAGCCAAATGGAGAGGATAAGCCCTTTTGCTGTTTAATAAAGCACATTTTGATCAGCCTATAATAAGGGGGGCATATTGTTCTGATAAGTGAGCATTTCTCCATTAAATCACTGGGTGGATAGAGGTGGCACAGTGGGGGAGGAAGATGAAGAATAATTAACCTGACACATGTTTTTTCACTGTTTAATGGACAATTGAAGATTGAGCAGAATTGTGTACCCCGTTCAGCTTTTCACATGTATGTTGCTGTGTTGGTGTCAGGAAAATGGAAAATTGTGTCAAATACTTACCGTAAATTAATTTTCCTGACACCAATCCATGGCAGCATATGGACCCTCCCTCTTGATCTTTATATTTTTACTTATGCCCCGTACACACGATCCGATTATCGGACGAATGATCGGCCGTTTTTTTTTTGCATGCTGATCTCACGTTGAATCTGATGAGTTTACTAAAGTCACGTAAATTCGCGTACGACAGCATAAAAATTCGGAAGTGATGTCATGTGTTGTAATGCATTTGTATTGCATTTTCGAACGATTGGTGTACTGATGAAACGAAAATCGCACGATCTGGCATCGTATGAAAAAAATTTCCGTGCGTGTCCGATAGAATAATATCGGATGAACTGTCCTGATCGGCTCTCGAAAGCTCTGTACTAACGATCCGATTATCGTACGATCGATTCGAATGGGGCATTTTTCGTACGATTTTCGGATCGCGTGTACGGGGCATAAGAATGGGGGATGTTGCACTCGCATTCTTTTTTATAGATTTAAACAGGTCCTGTGGGTGGAAATAGGAGGGGCCATGGATTGGCGTCAAGAAAGGAAATTTACAGCAAGTATTTGATACAATTTTCCATGTTTCTGTATTTAGTGAATATAAATAGTCTGGAAAAAAAGAAAAAAACAAAATGCAGCCACCACATCTAAGGACTGATAAGCTATTGGGTTTAGTTGTCCAAAAATGTTTTGGCTTTAGAACTGTTTTATGAGGGAATGCTGATCTTCAGTTCTCCTAAAATTTGAACTTCTAATCAGGAACTGAATGTGTTCAGCATAGGTGTGCGCAGCCTATTGGATTAGGGTGTGCACCCCAAAGCTAAAACACTCATGCCTTTTTAGGCAGCCTCAGCTGCATGGAACAGTGAATGAATGGGAAGTGCTCTGTGCTGAGCTGCTTCCTGTTCATTCACAAACTGAAGCATAGTAAACATAATTTACTGTGCTTCAGTTATGATTGAACACAGTGAGTGAGTGTTTTCATTGCGCTCATTTAGAAAAGGAAGGATCCTTAAAACATCCCCTAGGGAGAGAGGAGGAAAGCCAGCAGCACTGTGGTGGAAGGGCTCAACACAGAGGGAAGCCCAGGCAGTAGGGGGAATCGGCACCACACAGAGTAATTAGGGTGTGCTCAGGCACACCTGGCACACCCCCTGTGCACGCCTATGGTGTTCAGCAAGGGAAACGTACCCAAGTTGTTCCAGCTTTAAGTGTATGGGAGTTTCCTGCATTGGTTTCAGTTATTCGTAATCAAGGCCTTGCACTTTCAGCGAATATGTTTTTATTTTGTCACTGCATCTTTTTACCACAAGATGGCAGCAATTATTACTTTTTCATATGGACAAAAGCAGCCATGATTATGTTTGTTTTAATGCAAGCCACATGAATAGAATGTGACCTAAAAGGCTATTTTTTTTTTATGCTACTACACGTGATTTCTACTAAGCATGTGATTAAAATGTTATGTGTTGGAAAGGGGCTAACTTTCTGAGCAGTAAATTAACTGCTGAAGTTAACCCTGAAGTGTAATTCAAGGGGTTGGGACACTCATTTTATGTGTGCTATTATTTACAATTTCTTCTATTCTAAATTTAGTGTTTTTCTTTATTTCCTTACCTTCTTGCCATCCTTCATTTCCTGAGTAATTTACAATAAAATGGTGCCAGTCTGTCTGTGTTTACTTTACTCACACAGCACCGGTGTTCTTTATGCATTGACGTACCTTCATAGACCCAGTCTGTGCAGACACACCTGCTGACTTGGCACCATTCATGGGCAGCTTAATGAGAATCTTCACTCTAAACCACCCTTTTTTTTTTCTTTTTTTCTTTTTTTACCCTTGCTTACCTGTTGCTCTGTTATCCTTAAAGAAGAAGTACAGCCAAAGCTTACTTGGCTGTACTTCTCCTGTGGATCACAGGAGTGCAGTTCGTACTGCAGTCCTGTGACCCATTTTTAGCAGAGAGCAGGCTGAAGCCTGCTGTCAGCGGGTGTCAGAGCCGGTCCAGGCTGTGTAAAGATCGCGACATTATGGTCGGCCCACAACCCTGGGCAGGCACCTGGCTCAGGCTCTTAGCAAGCTGCTAAGAGCCTGAGCCAGCCGCTCCCGCCCCCCCCCTCCACAGCCCAGTGCACCAGTAAGTGTAGGGAGGGCAGAGCAGAGAGTGGTGACTGACAGTCCCCAGCTCTCTGCTTACAGAGCTCTGAGAACTGAGCGATCAGCAGTGTTTGATCGTTCGGTTCTCAGTGTTTGAGCTGGCGGGGGTCAGATGCAGCATCACAGCAATGCTGCATCCACTTAGGCAAGTATGATTCTTGAAAATAAATAAATCCCATACTTTAGCTTACCACTTTAGACTTTCAATTTACGGAGGAGGTCTGGTGCTACAATTACTGCCCATGATCTGAAATTCATGGTGAAACCTCACATGTGTGGGACGATTACTGTTTTCATGTGCGTGTCAGTGTATGGGACCGACACACACTTTTGCCTTTGCGTGTGAGCACGGGGAGGATAGGGGCATTTCAGTTTTTTTGTTTTTTTACAATGTTTATTTAATTTTTGTATCACTTTTATTGCTGTTACAAGGAATGTAAACATCCCTAGTGACAGCAATAGGCATGTGACAGGTACTCTTTATGGATATAGCTGGGGTATAAAAGACCCCAAAGACCTCCACTGCACTTAAAAGCATTCAAAACAACAAGATCTGTGTTTCGATTTTTAAAAACCGGCGCCGATGGTTTCCGAGTAAATCAGACGTGCTGTCATGTCTGTTACAAACAGAATGGAGGCACTGCCCCCCTGAAAAATGCCGCCCGAGGCAAATGCTTTGTTTGCCTCGCAGTAGATTTGCCCCCTGCGCTCAGGTCCTATGCTGCCATCTTCTTCAGTGAAAGCACTGGGTGGAAGCTATTTCTTTTAGGTTTAGGTAGCCACCTTCTTTAGGCCCACCCCCTTTTCTCCTTTCATGAATGGCAGCCAATACAGGAGGCTCCAGGAGTACAGCATGTCATTCTGACCTATGCCAAAATGGAGGACGGGGTGGCCAGAATGCGAAAAAAAAAAAAATAAACAAAAAAAGTTGCAGGGTAGGAATGTGTAATTTTTGAGTTAAGTTCTGATTTAAAGTAATTGTAAACCCTCAACTTGTAAAACAACCCATTCAGTTTAAAAATGAAAAAATAAAAGGTAAAACATGTGTGTATAGATATATAAAAACATTCTAAACACTTATTTCCCCCTTTTTTTTATTACTGATCACATTCTCTCTGTTCTCAACTGTATAAGAGCTGGGGAGCTGGAGAAACAGCAGCCCACTTATTTTCTCAGTGTAAGTCTGTGCAGGGGAAAGGGGGAGGGGGGGGGGGGGGTCAGGACAAGTCTGATTATTGGAGGAGAATGGGCTGAGTTCCCAGCATGTAGCTAGAGAACTGACCACAGTGTGCTCTCTTGCTTAGTGTGGTCAGTTTTTAATAGGAAAGCAGAAGGTCTGTCTGGAACACCAGGGATTTCACACACAGGAAGCAATACAAAGAGAACAGGATACTTTCCCTATGCAAGTACATGGTACAGCAGCCACATATCAGCAATATGAAATGTTGGGTTTACATATTCTTTAACTCTTATGACACAGAAGTTGAATTCAACACTATTTTACGTTTGATTAGTACAATACAGAGAATGTTTTTCCTGGATTTTGAAATGTAAAAAAAAAAAAAAATCAGGGAAATTTACTAAGACTAGAGCAGATGGAATCTGGAGCATCTGTGCTTGGCAACCAATCACCTTCCAGCTTTCAATTTCAAAACTTACAGTAACTGAACAGGCAGGGGCTAGAACCGGATTGGTTACTATTCTCCAGATTTTGTGCTCTCCATTCCTATTAAGTTTCCCTTAATGACTTTCCTAAGCCCTATCTCTGCAGAGAGCTACTGTAACACTAAATGAACTGAACTAACTACCACTAAACAGGAGGGGAAGACAGAATGCAATACCAAATCACATAAGTTATAATGGCCCTCAACAGCCACCAGGTATCAGAACAATAGTAGCCTGATACAGTTCAATAAAACAAAAGAACCCCTTTCTAGTTAGGCTGCTAGGTAAATTTAGTTTTTGGCTCCTGGTGTAAACAGGGAGCAGTGATTGTTTGGCCTGGACTGTTCAGGGCTTCACAGGCTGGGAGTTTGATTGCTTCCCCCTGCCTCTAGAAGAAGTTTCACATGACCAGCCTGAATATTGAGCAGGGCCTATCCAAACCTTTTGGGGGGCAGGGTGCCCAGTTGGTGGCTGGGATGCTGTTAAATAGTCTGGAGCCCTGAGAAAATTGTCTTTTTCTCTCCTGAGGGAATGGATCTGAGTTGAGAGGAGGGGTGGGGGCCTGAGAGGAGGGGGAGCTACTTGCCCCTCTTGCCCTTTGGACTGGATGCTGGGTTACTTTCCAAGGGGCTGCACCTATGGACTGATCTTCTTCCAGAATTCTGTGAGTAGAGCCTCTTTTCTGTGCTGCACTTAAAGCTACTTCATGGTCCCCAGCCTAGTCTAAGGGATTTGTGCTCATGCATTTTGGAGTATTCCACATCAACCTGAATCCCCTCCCAAGTATCTACAAGCAAATAAATACAAAAAACAACAACAACCCCAAGATTGTTCAGTGAACCGGAGTGAATGGCCTGTTGATGTGTGCCTGGCTGCCTCTGCACTGTTGTGGGAAAGAACCAGTAGATATACAGCGGCTCCTGTAGCGCTACACATACATATACAGTGTCTTGAAAAAGTATTCATACCCCTTGAAATTTTCCACATTTTGTCATGTTACAACCAAAAACATAAATGTTTTTTATTGGGATTTTATGTGATAGACCAACACAAAGTGGTATATAATTGTGAAGTGGAAGGGAAATCATAAATGGTTTTCCAAATTTCTTACAAATAAATATGTGAAAAGTATGGCGTGCATTTGTATTCAGCCCCCGAGTCAATACTTTGTAGAACCTCCTTTCACTGCAATTACAGCTTCAAGTCTTTTTGGGGATGTCTCTACCAGCTTTGCACATCTAGAGAGTGACATTTTTGCCTATTCTTCTTTACAAAACAGCTCAAGCTCTGTCAGAATGGATAAAGAGTGTCTGTGAACAGTAATTTTCAAGTCTTGCCACAGATTCTCAAGTGGATTTAGGTCTGGGCCATTCTAACACATGAATATGCTTTGATCTAAACCATTCAATTGTAGCTCCGGCTGTATGTTTAGGGTCATTGTCCTGCTGGAAGGTGAACATCTACTCCAGTCTCAAACCTTTTGCAGACGCTAACGGTTTTCTTCTAAAATTGGCTCCATCCATCTTCCCATCAATATCAGTATTTGGCTCCATCCATCTTCCTATCAACTCTGACCAGCTTCCCTGTCCCTGCTGAAGAAAATCATCTCCACAACATGATGCTGCTTTAAGGCCAAAAAGTCCAATTTTGGTCTCATCTGACCAGAGCACCTTCTTCCACATGTTTGCTGTGCCCCCCACATGGCTTCTTGCAAACTGCAAAGGGGACTTTTTCTGGCTTTCTTCCAACAATGGCTTTCTTCTTGCCACTCCTCCATAAAGGCCAGATTTGTGGCGTGAACAACTAATGCCCTGTACACACGGTCGGACTTTGTTCGGACAGTCCGACAACAAAATCCTAGGATTTTTTCCGACGGATGTTGGCTCAAACTTGACTTGCATACACACGGTCACACAAAGTTGTCAGAAAATCCGATCGTTCTGAATGCGGTGACGTAAAACACGTACGTCGGGACTATAAACGGGGCAGTGGCCAATAGCTTTCGTCTCTTAATTTATTTTGAGCATGCATGGCACTTTGTGCGTCGGATTTGTGTACACATGATCGGAATTTTCGACAATGGATTTTGCTGTCGGAAAATTTTATAGCCTGCTCTCAAACTTTGTGTGTCGGAAATTCCGATGGAAAATGTGTGATGGAGCCTACACACGGTCGGAATTTCCGACAACAAGGTCCTATCACACATTTTCCGTCGGAAAATCCGACCGTGTGTACGGGGCATAATAGTTGTCCTGTGGACAGATTCTCCCACCTGAGCTGTGGATCTCTGCAGCTCCTCCAGAGTTCCCATGGGCCTCTTGGCTGCTTCTCTGATGAATGCTCTCCTTGCCCGGCCTGTCAGTTTAGGTGGACGGCCATGTCTTGGTAAGTTTGCAGTTGGGCCATACTCTTTCCATTTTCAGATGGTGGATTGAACAGTTCTCCTTGAGATGTTCAAAGCTAGGGATATTTTTTACAACCTAACCCTGCTTTGAACTTCTCCACAACTTTATCCCTGACCTGTCTGCTGTGTTCCTTGGCCTTCATGATGCTGTTTGTTCACCAAAAAACCTCTGAGGGCGTCACAGAACAGATGTATTTATACTGAGATTAAATTACACACAGGTGTACTATTTATTAATTAGGTGACTTCTGAAGGTAATTTGTTCCACTAGATTTTAGTTAGTATCAGAGTAAAGGGGGTGAATACAAATGCACTCCACACTTTTTAGATATTTATTTAAAAAAAAAAATGAAAACCATTTGACATTTTCCTTCCACTTCACAATTATGTGCCACTTTGCGTTGGTCTATCACAAAGTCCCAATAAAATATATTTCAGGCATGACTCTACACACAGTAAGAAGTTATGTGTTGTTATCTATTTTCTGTAGTATAAATGGCAGATTTTTTAGTTGCCTGGCAAAGCTCTTTCTGTGTTTTAATCATTCATTATACATAGTTGCATTCTCTTCCTGGTTCCTCCCTGGTTTGTCAAGTTGTACATTTTTTGTCAGTTATACAGATGAATGAAGAGTCTGTGTTGTCAGCAGTAGGAAGTTACAATGTAACTCTTTTCTTCCTCTGTAGGTTACTATAGGTCTCTCTTTGGATGCTAAAGACAGCCGACTGCTATACTTTACTATGTGTTTTTTTTGTTTTGTTTTTGTTTTTTGTTTTTTTAATTAGGCTCATTACGTGATATGTGCAGTTACAACTGTGTGAGGGCTGGTTCACACCATTATTTCTACGTGCCAGATGTTTTTTTGCATGTGCGTGTTTGATGCGTTTTTTAAGCGTTCCAGTGCATTTTTTATCCGTTCTGGTGTCCTTTTCCCCCTGTTTTTTTCCTCATCAGAGGACATGTGCATTCCTTTCTCAATTTTAATGCGTTTTGCCACATTTTATACAGAAAAAAATGCATCATGTCCTACTTTTGTTGACTGCACTGGAACGCAATGCACCGGTGTGAACTAGGGCTATTGAAATCCATGTTAATTGGAGGTGACATCGGGGGGGGGGGGGGGGGGGGGGAGTCAGACAAGCAGAGCTTCCCCTTTTGGGTGAAGCTCTGCTTGAAATACTGTATATCAGTCCCTCAAAACGGTCAGCTCCTGTGTAGGGGAATGGTATGATATTGCTCAGCACTGATTAAACAAAAAGTCTCATCAGAAGTTACAGCAGCATTAAACTCAAAACCAAAAATGTATTATATTGCAGCTTACCAATCATTAGACATGGTGATTGCATTAGTTTTCTTTTTTAAAGCGGAACTGCAGTCTGCTCACATAATTTGTAATAAAAACATCTTCGCCATTCTGAAGCTTTCCTCCAACTACTTTACATATTATTTTATATATACTGTGATTCTGTACTTGCCAAATGCTGCAGAAATCTCCCTCCACTGAGTCTGGCTGCAACCATTTTAACTGTGGGCAGCTGAAGCTGCTGCCTGTTCACTTCCTGGATTTACACAGACACACACCTCCAGCTCTGCAGCTCTCATTGGCCCTCTATTTCTCATCCCCCCCTCCCTTCCTGGTAAACTCCCACGAGAGTGAGAGAGAGAGCTGTGCATGATGTCATAAGCCTAGGCGTATTACCAGACAAGAAACCGGAAGTGGGCTGTATAAGGTATTTACTGGCAGAAAACAAATGTTTAACTATCCAAAGCTAAAACAACAAGGGCAAAAGATTTAATAGATGGAAAGTTTAAAAAAAAATGACTGAAGTTCGACTTTAAGGCTTCTCCCCTCTATTTTCACCCCTTGATTCGGCCATTAGCACACCTCCTGTATTAAGGCCCATACACACAGCCAGAAAATCTGAAGTTAAATTTCTTCCGATGAACGATCTGCCAATTTTCTGATCATTAGTATGCTGCTTTTGACAGCCGATGATGAATTTTCTTCAGACAAAAACTGGATGTGCAGGCTCCAAAATTTTTGTCTGATGTGACCACAACATCTAATTTTCTTTTCATTAGTACAGTTTTCTACCAAAAAAAATCTGAAGCGCAAGACTAGGCATGCTCAGAAATTAAAGAACACATACAGAACAGGTCAACACATTACGTCACTTCTGACGTTGAATTCTGTCGTCAGAAAATTTTCTGATGGTGAGTACCCTCTTCACTTTCGATTTGAGACTAGCATCCAACAAAAAACTGATGAAAATTCGCCCAATAATCTGATCGTGTGTACAAGGCTTAAGAGTGCCTACACTTTGGATTGGAAGGAGCAAGAAAGACACGTTTGAACAACAGCATTGCTAATCTGGTGGGAGGGGAATGGTAAATGTACTAGTAGATTTAGATACACTAACAAACTCCAGCTAAAACTTTATAAGCAGTTACAGCAATATTTTTTTCCTTTTGGGATAAAGGCTTTACATTAAGGAATAAAAACTGATCATTGTAAGCACCCCTGTCAGTGTTAAATGGTTTGTCTCATCCCTCTAACTGCTACATTTGTAAGAGAGCTTGTTCTATTGAAAAACAACAGACTTACTGGCCAGATCACCAGGTGAAAAAAATAGAAGAAAGAAAGCCTAAAAAAGAAAAATACAGCCATCACATCTAAGAATTCGTAAGCTGCAATAAAATAGATATTTCCTTTTGGGTTTAATACGACTTTAATAGCACTTGCTCCAGTTAAAATCACTGCTGTGGTTCCTAAGCAGCATTGTCAGATAGATAGTCCTTCCCTTTGCTGATAAAGTAATTAGTGCAGCGCTATGGGAAGAAAGTTCATATATAAAGTTCTTATATAAAGTTCCCAATAGAGCGTCCACTCGTGATTCATATATTCTGTGACAGTAGGAGATGCTCTCACGGTAAAATTGATAGTTTGGGGGACACAGGGTGTGCACAGGGCCGGTGCTACCACTAGGCAAACTAGGCAGCTGCCTAGGGCGCCCCTCTGCCTGGGGTGCCCGGCCACTGGTGTTCCTACTCTCTGCAGCAAGCAACTAAGTCTCAGCATCAGCAGGCAGCCACCGCTCCGTTCGCACATAGTGTCAGAAGCACAGCGGCGGTGGAGGACTGTGTCTGTGTCCCGACTCCCAAATGAATGGAAGCAAGCAAACATTCACTGATGGGCGCTGGTGAGGCTGCATTTGATGGGCGCTGGTGAGGCTGCATTTGATGGGCGCTGGTGTGGCTGTATTTGATGGGCGCTGGTGTGGCTGTATTTGATGGGCGCTGGTGTGGCTGCATTTGATGGGCGCTGGTGCGGCTGCATTTGATGGGCGCTGGTGGGCTGCATTCGATGGGCTCTTCATTAAAAAGGTGGGGTTTACATGGGCAGGGAAAAGGGGGTGGAGTCAGGAGTGGAGCCAAGGGGGGGCAGCAAAATAAGGTTTCGCCTATGGGATCAAGAATTCTTGCACCAGCCCTGGGTGTGCACATTTGCTTGGAGCAAGACTGCAGAGCATAGGCATGGACAGGAGAAGAGGAGCTTTCATAAGTTTCTCCAGGTTTTGGTATTCTGTCATGGGGCTCTGTAGTTTTGAGATTCCACAGTGTCTTGGGTGGGACGGGATCTCCAACCCTGTGTCCAGATTTTGTAGATGGCCAGCAGGGTGTGTGCTCAGGTGAGCACAGCCCTTATAATGAGTTTATGGGAATACCTCAGGGCTCCCAGTTGGAGACTGCTCCACACCAAGAGACAGGAGGTCTCCAGGAGTCAGAGGGGCTGCAGGAGGCAGCCAGAACATCTGAGACTGCAAGAGGCAGTGAAATGGCCTGAGGACTAAGGCCAGAGCGGAGCTGTGAGCACTAAAGTAAAGCCATCCACACTGAAGGATCCAGTGGTCTGTGTGACCAGGATAAAGAGCAGAAGTCCTGCTACAGAGAGCCAGGTGGGCTAGCATTTTTTGTTGTGTGTATTTGCTGGAGAAGAACCCCTGGGTGGGAAATCGTTAAGTTATGGACTTTTATTTGCCTTTTTAATAAAAATGGGCTACCATGCCCTAAAATACAGTAACTGACTGGTTTGGAATCACTGACAAAAGCATCTACTACAAGAGCTAAACAACCCCCAACTTTACAATTCATACAGGTGACAACATGCAGAGCCTTCACCACTGGTATTACTAGCAGCTCACCTCACAACATGGACCCCTGATTCAACAGGTGGGTCAAAAGTGCCTTCCCATAAGTGTCAAAATATAGGAAATCCACATCAGTATATATGAAAACCACCAACGGCTGAAGTGGGCATAAGTTACATGGTCTCCTTGGTATATTATACCAGAACTCCAAATGGGCAAAGTACATGCACTAAAAGGAGATATGTAGTGCTCTCCGTATGCAACTTAATTTATTTAAAAGATCAAAATTACACTTACAAGCATGGGGTATCACCCAGTGCCTGGTGTATAAGCATTCTAAAAATAAATTCCTTACGTTCCGTACGCGTTACTTCCTGTGGGTCGGACTTCATCAGCAGATACGGAATCACGTCATCCACCCGCCTATTTATATCCGTAACCACTGCGCTAATTAGATGTTCCCAAGATGCATCACACTCTAAATTGCTCAAGATCTAGCATCCACTTCCGGCACAGCCAGGGGAATGCTTCCTTTGTATACAGGTAACCTTGGAAACACCTCACTCACCCAGCGCAACCAGGAAGTGTCATTACGCCCTTGATAAACACAGATATTAAGCACTTATTCAATGGAATGTATAAAAGGAAAAACTTGGAAAACATTTAACAACACCCCATCCAAGTGCAACGTATCAATAGTCATAAATTACATATTAATAACTACAAATATAAATAAAATAAATTTAAAATATAGAATTATAATCATCTGCGACCATCTTAATGTGTACAATAATTTAATTATTAAAAATCAAACAATTAACATTAATGATGAAAGTAAACTAACGATCAGATATAAAACGATCAAATTAGACATTCAAGCATAGTGGTACAGAGATCTTAGTTTCATAAATCCAATAAGATTCGCTACAGCTTAACTGTCTTATAAAATTCCCTCCCCTCCAATGTTTCTTGACCCTTTCAATACCCCAAAATTTGAAACCCCTTGGATCCCTGTTATGAAAGAGCCGGAAAAGTTTAGAAACATTCCCTTTGCTTTCTGACAGTTCTGAAGGAGACAGACCTCTGACTGACAGCATACAGAGTAGAGGGAATGGTGCAGGCACACAGAGCACATGGAGTGTGTACAGACCCCCAACTCCTCTGAATTATGCAGACAGAATAACTGCAGCATTCCTCGCCATGAATCCCTGTGCTCCATTTGTAATAATAAAAGCCTGAGCTTGCAACCTCCTCCAGGTGGTTGTAGGCTCAATACTGCGATAGCTGGTGGCTTTTGTTGTGTGAATGACAGCGGCTGAGAAGCAGTCTCAGTCATTCATTAAAACACAATCTGACAACAACAAATGCCGGCCAGCTACTACATTCAGGGCTTTTTTTCAGGGGGAACTTGGTGGAACTCAGTTCCACCACCTCTATCTCAGACCCTTTGGTGTCTGCTCACGACAATCACTTGTAAACACAGAAGTCTGGTTTCTGTGTTTACAAGTGACAGCTCTGCACTCTGTATGTAATGCAATCTTGGTATTTAATGCCCCTTTAAGACCCTCCTACTGTTTTTGTGAAATTTGACTGAACACACCCACTATTTGTTTCAAATAAAACATACCCACTATTTGATGTGATTTAGAGGGTGTGTGTAGGGGAAGGGGTTTTGTCGGGCCGTGGTTAAGTTCCAGCACCTATTGTTTGAGAAAAAAAGCCCTGACTACATTTGTATGAGATAAACTAGTGTGGTAGCAACCGACATGTGCTGTTGTCAGCTTGTGTTTTTGTGAATGATTGAGGCTGGGTTCACACTGCAGCATAGTCCGGTGCATCCCCATTCACTGTTTCAGGTAAAATTTTAGCCTGGATTTTTGGCTGAATTCGGACCTGAAATGGACAAAAAGACACACAGGACTCCTGTGCAATTCACACAGCCGCTGCGGAGATATGTGAACCGGTTCCATAGAGAGCCGGTCACAATCTCCTGCTATGCAAATTGGATGCGAGGAAACCTGCATCCAATTTGCAATAGTGTGAACCCAGCCCGACACTGCTCCCCAGCCTCTGTTATTTACACAATAGTAGCCATCTTCTTTGAACTAGCTGACAGCTGCAGGGGATTGCAGGCTTATGCCCTGTACACACGATCGGACATTGATCAGGCATTCCGACAACAAAATTCATCTGATTTTTTTTTTCCGACGGATGTTGGCCCAAACTTGTCTTGCATACACACGGTCGCACAAAATTGTCGGAAAATCCGATCATTCTGAACGCGGTGACGTAAAACACGTACATCTGGACTATAAACGGGGCAATAGCCAATAGCTTTCGTCTCTTAATTTATTCTGAGCATGCGTAGCACTTTGTGCGTCGGATTTGTCTACACACTATCGGAATTTAAAGGATCGGATTTTGCTGTCGGAAAATTTTATATCCTGCTCTCAAACTTTGTGTGTCGGAGAAAGTCCGATGGAGCCCACACATGATCAGAATTTTCGACAACACAATCCGATCGCACTTTCTCTGTCAGAAAATCCGACCGTGTATACAGGGCAGAAGTCTTTTAACAGTAGCAGAGGAGGCATGGCTGCAGAATGGAGAGGGAGGTGGGAGATTGCAGGCCCACCCTTTAATTTGTGCAAAAAGAGCAGAGGAGGCACAAGGCTGAAAATAGTGGGGGAGACTGTAGCTTCAGTGTTTCCTGTACCTCCCCCTAAGAAACACCCATAATTTGGGCTTCTGTCTGGGACTGACTACAGTCAGCACTGACAGTGATAAACATGACATTTTATTTCCAAACCACAACACCAATCTTAATGGGAACAAGTACTACGTGCACAGGGTCCCCCTGGGGATTCTACAAGTCTTTCTAACTTATGGTGAGAGTTCTTCTTTAAAGTAAACATAAGACAATAAAGTAATGTAGGACTTAATGAAGTTATAATTATCATTCAGCCCAAAGTATGCTGACTTTAATATAAGGCTAAGGATATTTTTACTGTAATTCTAGAACATGTTGTACATGAAAGAGAACAAAATAAAGTGCACATACTTAGGTCCTGGTAATATTAATAACATCTAGACAAAACATACACTAAAACCTAGTTCATTAGCAACAATTTAGCAGATATTTGGTATAATGCAGAATTTGTCATTGATTGAGATATAAATGTGTTATCCTCTTTGTACTCCTCATTACATATCACTTGTATAATAACACCTTTGTATTCAGATATATTGCTGTGTAATAGGTTATAGCTTGTTGTAATAGGTTAATAGCTTGTTGTAAATGGAAAGCCACTGATTATTGTATAAGGAAGCAAAAAAACATTGTGATGGGTCTCCTGCTCACACCATGTCCCGATTATAAACTAAGGCGTCATGCGCATGGGTGTATGAATTTATGCTCCAAAAATGCTGGATTAAAAAATGGCTCATTAAAAAATGTCTCTAATGTCACGTATGTTTGTGCGTTTTTGTGTATATGATGTGCAGTGTAATTGCATTCTACTGGCCAGAATATTAATTTATACTGGCCATTGTAATTCATTTACACTCATGCATGTACGCGCATAAATTATGCTCATAAGCACCTCTCTGAATGCAGCTTTGGTGGGGTTTTTTTTAATACCTCTAAATGCTGCTGTTAAACTACTGTGGTCAGGCTAACATTAAAAACTGCATTTAGAGGCATAAAAAAGAATTTGCTGTGCGCCTGTGAAAGCTGCATTTTTATGTCCCTTTGCATTAGGACCTAGTGTCATTTGGTTAAGGTAAAGGTTTAATTTTTTTTTTCTAAAATAACAAACATATTATACATACCTGCTCTGTGCAACAGTTTTGCACAAAGCGGCCTCAGTCCTTTTCTTCTGGGGTCCCCTGCTGGTGCTACTAGCTCCTCCCCCTCTCTGAATGCCCCATTACAAGCCGTTTGCTATGGGGACACTTGTGCTGGCTTGCTCCCGAGCCGCATTGTGTGCATCCATCCATTGACACACACAGTGTGGCTCAGCCCTGCCCACTGCTGTCTGCTCACAGGATTTGATTTGACAGCAGCAGGAGCCAATGGCTCGTACTGCTCCCCAGCCTCCTGTGAGAAGAGTAGAGAGAAGAGCAGTGCTGCTGCAGATGGGCACAGCAATGGATTGAGATCGGGCACAGGTAACTATTTCGGGGGGGCTGGGGGGGGGAGCTGACAAGGAAAGGTTTTCTATCTTAACTACTTCAGCTCCGGAAGAATTGGCTGCTCAATGACCAGGCCATTTTTTGCGATTCAGCACTGCGTCGCTTTAACTGACAATTGCACGGTTGTGCGACATTGTACCCAAACAAAATTGACGTCCTTTTTTTTTTCTCACAAATAGAGCTTTCTTTTGGTGGTATTTGATCAGCTCTGCGGTTTTTATTGTTTGCGCTATAAACAAAAAAAGAGCGACAATTTTGAAAAAAACACAATATTTTGTACTTTTTGCTGTAATAAATAGCCCTATTTTTTTTAAAAAAAGCTATTTTTTTCCTCAGTTTAGGCCGATATGTATTCTTCTACATATTTTTGGTAATAGAAAAAAAAATCGCTAAAAGCGTATGCGTATGATGGATTGGTTTGCGCAAAAGTTATAGCGTCTACAAAATAGGGGATAGATTTATGGCATTTTTATAATTATTATTTATTTATTTTTTTACTAGTAATGGCGGCGATCTGCGATTTTTATTGAGACTGTGACATTATGGCAGACACATCGGACACTTTTGACATATTTTTGGGTCAATTGACAATTATACAGAGATCGGTGCTATAAAAATGTACTGATTACTGTATAAATGTCACTGACAGGGAAGGGGTTAACACTAGGGGGCAATCAAGGGGTTAACTGTGTTCCCTATGTGTGTATTCTAACTGTGGGGGATGGGAGTGACTGTAGGAGCTGAGAGATCGTGGTTCCCAGCTTGTAGGAACTCACGATCTCTCTCTCCTCTCCTCACAGAACTGGGATGTGTGGGTTTACACCCACACACACATCCCTGTTCTGCCTCTCGACCCCGCGATCGTTCGTGGCCAGCGGTCATCGCGACCGCCGGTCACGAGCATCGGCACCCCCGCTGTGTAGCGGGCGTGCGCACGCGCCTGCTATCCCGCTTAAATGGACCGACGTATAGCTACGACGGTTTGCGGGATCGTGTCGACCTGCCACAGTATAATGATGGCGGCTGGTCGGCAAGCGGTTAATGCAGAGAATGCATTAGGGTAAACATTTTTTTTACCTTTACAACCATTTTAAAGTGGAACTTTAATGAGAAAATTAAGTCCAGCTAGATTACTTCAGGCTGGCCCCTTTTGCAGGTATAGCTATGTAAAACATTAACAATAAGTGACTAACTGTTTAAAATCCAGTAATTCACTGTCTCACCTTGCTCTGCATATGCTCAGTTGCTCTCTATTTTTAGGCACTGTGCTGATTTTGTAGAGGTTGATCTGCTGACAGTCTAAAGATTTACTGCTGTTCAGGGGCTCTGGGCTTCAGCAAAATGGCAGCCTCCAGCAAGAAGAAACAGGTCAATGCTAGAGGTAATTTACAGCACACACTCATTTTGGTAGCATAATTATTAATGCGGAATGTATATTCCTTGCTAAAGAAAGTTACTTTTATCAAGTTTTCATGGGTAAAGTTCTGCTTTAATACTAAACTCCAGGCATGGTCTTTATTGCATATTTGTTGTACATTGGTCCAAGCTGGTTTGAGATGCATTTTAGGCAGAGATTGCATCAACCCTTATTAACCATAAGAATCATGTTACACGAAACGTGCAATTGTTTATACCCTGTTACTTAACATTTGACAGCTTTCCTTTTATGAGGAGCTGTCTGTGAGTGAGGCTAGACTGCAATCACTGTGGAATGTGCCATATGACTGGTGGTCATGTGAAGACGAGTGATGTAATGCCATGTTCCCGAGAACTCAAATCTCTACAATAAAGAAAAAATATTTTTTTTTTGTGTAAATGATGGCTTTTGTTTTTAGGATACTCAGGAACTTGTACCAAGAATTATGGACCCCCACTACATCTATGAAGCTAATCTTTAATGTATAGTGAAAGCAGAGTTTAATGAAAGTCAACTCCACCCAAAACATTATAGAGCATGCAACAGCTTAGCTTCCTCTCTAAGGTCTCACTCCCACCTCCTCCATTGTACATAATGACGCTGAAGGACCACCCACAACACCATGCAGGATTCTTATCTTCCCCAAGACATAACACGCATTTGAGTCAGAGCTAGACCTCTCCAATCAGCAGGAGCTAATGCACCCCGCTCATGGGAAATCTCTAGCTATGACTCAAAAGGTGGGCGTGTCAGTTCTCTGCAGAGAGATCACTGCTTCCACACAGAGAACAAGGTTCTTTCTCTGTAGCATGCAGGCGGGGGACAGGCCTTTCTACTCATGATGTGGCTGCTCTCTAAAGTAAGTGAACTTTAAGACTTTGAACTGCTTTTGTTTTGGAACTGAAGGTTTGGTTGGGCTATAATCCATGTCTTTCTTCCTCTCGTCAATATCGTCATGTGTGATGCAGACGCAGCAGTTACATCTGGTTCTGCATTGTACACGGTGAAATGGGAGCCTCTCCAATTCCAGTTCCCTACTCTATATGCTGGTTAGAGTGGGAGGGTTACAGCCAGGCCCGGACTGACTATAGGTGTGCGCAGCCTATTGCATTAGGATGTGCACCCCATTGCTCAAACACACATGCCTTTCTCTGCAGCCTCAGCTGCACTGGACAGTGAATGAATGGGAAGTGCTCTGTGCTGAGCGGCTTCCTGTTCAATCACAAACTGAACCATAGTAAACACAGTATACTATGCTTCAGTTATGATTGAACACAGTAAGCGAGTGTGTTCACTGTGTTCATTTAGAAAAGGAAGGGGCTGGTAAATGACATATTATTGATTAGCCCCTTCTCCCGCTCTCCAACCTGAAACATCCCTGCAGCAGCCGGGGGGGGGGGGGGGGGGGGTGAGGAGAGATAGGAGGGAAGCCAGCGGCACTGCCCTGGCACACCTGGCACACTCCCTGTGCACACCTATGGGACTTGCCATAGGGCACACTAGGCATTTACCCGGTGGGCTGAGACTGCCGTGCCACATGCCCCGGGGCAAGTGATGGGCATAGAGGGCACGAGTCTTAGGCCCAGCTGGTGTCATGTAGAGGGAGGGGCCCCAGTAGCATTGCTAGTGCCGAGCATCCAGCTGCTGCCCTGCTTCAATTGCCGGCACCCACATCATCCCTTACCGCCAGTCATGCTAGTCAAACAGAGCCAGGGAAGCTTCCCCTAGGCTCCTCTTTAACTCTGATGTGCCCTATGAGAGAAGACAAGGAGGAGCCTGAAAGGATGAACATCTCCCGCCCCGGCATTAAGCCACAATGTATACACAGTCTGAGAGCTGTGTATGGAGGAAAAGGCAGTGGACTTTGATCGATGACAGAAGAGGAGAGAAGGTATGGAGGGATGTGGAGGAGAATCATCATACAGAATTAGAGTAGGCATTGATATAAAAGAATGATAGTGACCAGAGAGGGAAATGGTGGTAGATAGAAGGGAAGGAGAATGATTCAGAGAGGAGCGTGGCAAGGATGAAGGTAAAGGAGAATGTTCAGGGTGCAGAACATGTAGCTGTCATTATTTGTAATTTGGTTTAAATTGTTTTTTTTTTTTTTAAATGGGCTGCTCAGACTAAAATACCTGGGCCTATTCTCTTGTCCCAGTCTGGGTCTGGTTACAGCAGTGCTTGCATGTCATTTTCCAGCTTTGTGCAAGATGCTGCATGAATGATAGCGCTCATGAACATTTATTGTACATGCATTGCAGGGGAGGCAACAGCTGGGGCTAACTATGGTCCACTGCTGACAGACAAGCTAGGGCTTGTTGATCAGAAGTGACTATGCTGATAACCATGCTGCATGATGGCAGTCTGGCCTGCTGTACACCAAATGGTAGCGGCAAGGGTGACTATGAAATAGCAGTGGTACAGGGTTGTCATCCTATCAAAGGACGTAATAAATCTGCAATTTAGATGACAGGATCAACAGATATCCCAAATATCAAGCAATTGTGCTGCAAGCTTGACTTGTCAGGCTTCACAAGTTTGTTGCACAATTGCAGCAACTGCATAGTTGCCAACATTGTAAAAAAAAAATGTGGGACACTTTTGTGGCTGTAGGCGGAGCCGTACAATAATTAGGGGGCGTTTGTAGGCGTGGCCTACGGAAAACGTACAAATGTACAAATGCGACAAAAAATGGGCGTGGTTTAAATGTGCGTGGCTCAAGAGGGTGTGGTTAGAGTCTGAGATGAATGAGGGATGGAGAGGGGGAGGGATGGAGAGGGGGAAAGGGGGAGAGGGGGAGAGGGAAATGACGGAACAGCAGCCCCAGATCCTAAACAATAAAAATGTGTGTATTCTAGAAAGTTTAACAATCAGCAGATAAAGATACTCCAAACACCTGGTGTTAGCACTTCAATCATCCTGGCACCATGGTTGTTATGGTGTCAGGATGATTGAAGTGCATTATTTCTATTATTAATATAAAATGAAATCATTCAACTCACCATAATGCAGAATCAGTGGGATCCCTGAGCGTGTCACCTGCCACGTCGCCTGCCACCAGCCGTCCGTCCTTGCGTCAGATGTCCCAGCAGAGTTCGTCCTTGCATCAGGTGCCCCCAGCGGAGCCCCCCCTCACACCAGGAGTCCCCAGCGGAGCCCCCCCTCACACCAGGAGTCCCCAGCGGAGCCCCCCCTCACACCAGGAGTCCCCGGCGGAGCCCACCCTCACACCAGAAGTCCCCGGCGGAGCTCCCCCTCACATCGTGTCCCCGGCGGAGCCCCCCCTCACATCAGGTGTCCCCGGCAGAGCCCCCCTCACATCAGATGTCCCCAGCAGAGCCCCCCGTCACATCAGATGTCCCCAGCGGAGCCCCCCTCACACCAGGAGTCCCCGGCGGAGCCCCCCCTCACATTAGGTGTCCCCAGTGGAGCCCCCCTCACATCAGGTGTCCCCGGCGGAGCCCCCCCTCAAATCAGATGTCCCCAGCGTAGCCCCCCCTCACACCAGGAGTCCCCGGCGGAGCCCCCCTCACATCAGGTGTCCCCGGCGGAGCCCCCCCCTCACATCAGGTGTCCCCGGCGGAGCCCCCCCCTCACATCAGGTGTCCCCGGCGGAGCCCCCCCCTCACATCAGGTGTTCCCGGCGGAGCCCCCCCTCACATCAGGTGTCCCCGGCGGAGCCCCCCCTCACATCAGGTGTCCCCGGCGGAGCCCCCCCTCACATCAGGTGTCCCCGGCGGAGCCCCCCCCTCACATCAGGTGTCCCCGGCGGAGCCCCCCCTCACATCAGGTGTCCCCGGCGGAGCCCCCCCTCACATCAGGTGTCCCCGGCGGAGCCCCCCCTCACATCAGGTGTCCCCGGCGGAGCCCCCCCTCACATTAGGTGTCCCCGGCGGAGCCCCCCCTCACATTAGTTGTCCCCTGTGGAGCCCCCCCTCACATTAGTTGTCCCCAGTGGAGCCCCCCCTCACA
The DNA here is from genome assembly GCF_042186555.1 of Aquarana catesbeiana. Classification (NCBI taxonomy): domain Eukaryota; kingdom Metazoa; phylum Chordata; class Amphibia; order Anura; family Ranidae; genus Aquarana; species Aquarana catesbeiana. The sequence goes on from NC_133325.1 coordinate 92,168,038, forward strand.
TCAGGTGTCCCCGGCAGACCCCCCCTCACATCAGGTGTCCCCAATGGAGCCCCCCTCACATCAGGAGTCACCCAACGGTGCGCCCCCCCACCTCAGAGGTGTCCTCTGCATGGCTAGAACCCCCGCCCCTTTCCATTTTAGACTGGCAGCGGGGCGGGGGGTAGGCAGGGCGAGGCGGGGGGTAGGCTAGGCGGGGCGGAGCGGGGCGAGGCGGAGGGTGGGCGGCGACGCAGGAGCTCTGTCTCCCCCCAGCCGTCTTCCTAAACTACAGAAAACTGGCGGCCGGCAGAGACAATGTCTCCGCTGGCCGCGGACCTCTAGCGGCGGCGGCGGCGGATGCGAATTCATGAAGAACCGGATTTCTCGGGACATTTACCGGGACGCCACAAATTCGGGAATGGTGTCTAAGTCCCGGGAATGTCCCGGGAAATCCGGGACAGTTGGTAAGTATGCAACTGCACATTGCATGACTCCAGATCAACTTGCTTTTGCAAACATTCTGCAAGTCTGCTGCAAGTTCTGGTTCAGTTATGTTGTGCAATAGTCATCCCACCACAGGAGGTCACTGTGCCTGAATTTTCATGCTGTAGACTTGCAGAGCTCTTGCTGTAGACTCACCACTGGAACTTTGCTCTTGCTAGAGACCAATGTTGCCAACTGTCAGTATTTTTACTGGCAGCCAGTAAAAAAATGGGCATTTTTCTCCTGCCAGTAAATGTCAGTGACAGGAAAAGGTTGCCAGTAAAAAATATGGTTGTAACGCTCGCATGCGCAGTTCCAGTCTGGAGCCATCAGAAACCATCTGCTACAGTGTGTTCTAATGGCACTGGCAGGGGGGCGGGTCTAGCGGGGCAAATCTAGCAGAAGCAGTACCTGAGCGTGTCATGTGATGTCATGGTGCAAAGAAGCCGAGCTGAGCGGCCGGAGCCTAATGTAGGGGTGTGTGGGATGTGCTTATTGCGGCCCGGATCAGATAGAGTTACACATGAAAATTTGCAGGTAGACAGGTACTCCCTGCTACCCTCTAGAATTAGCCCTACGGAAATTTGATTAACGTGGAATAGAGAGCAAAATAGCTAAATTTAGCATAGAAATACATACTTATTACAGCTTACCATACTATGGATGTGATGGCTGCATTTGTTTCCTTTTTTTTCCCTGTAATCTGCCAGTAACACATTTCATGTCCTAGGAAGACAACACACACTTACTGTACCATGTCTATGGAGGAGCAGCATTGTTATTCTAGGACAGGGTGAGGACTACAGAACACCTCCCCTCTCCCTAACTAAATAACACAATGGGTTGGAGGGTGTTCTATAGTTCACATAGGTGAACTGGGCAATGCTGATAACACTGAAATAAGATTGCAGTGTGCACAGGACAATACTGGATTTATGGAAGGATCATCAGTTTTCTTTGCAATTGTTATTGAACAGATATAACAATACATTTTCAATTCAATTTACCAGTCCCAAAAGAAACAATTGAAATAACTTAATTGTTATGACGCGTACACACGATCGGACATTCCGACAACAAAATCCTGGATTTATTTCCGACGGATGTTGTCTCAAGCTTGTCTTGCATACACACGGTCGCACAAATGTTGTCGGAAATTCTGATCGCCAATAACGAGCTGACGTGCAACACGTACGACGGCACTATAAAGAGGAAGTTCAATAGCCAGTGCGCCATCCTTTGGGCTCCTTCTGCTAATCTCATGTAAGTGGAAGTTTGGTGAGAGACGATTCGCGCTTTTCAGCCTCGTGCTTTTCCGATCATTACTGCTCTTCAGTTTGTGCTTGTGGGTTCGTTTCTGGTTTTCAGTGCGTGTAGTCAGTTTGCAAATGGTTATCAGTGCATGCTATTTCTAGTACGTATTTGATATTCAGTGCATTCTTGTACGCTCGTTTCTGATTTTCGGGTCACTCTTCTCAGGCCTCTCTGATTTTCAGTGCGTTCTGTTAGTTCGTTCTGACCAGCCGATCATTTTGAAGTCATGTTGCGTTTACGTACTCGTCATAGAGTTCGTTCTATGCGGGGGCTTGGTGTTGGGGTTCTTACTTTGACCCAAGCCCAGTTCATGAACAGGGCGGGGAGGAGTTCATGGACCAAGAATTGGTTGGTCCAGCGTGACCAATTCTCGCACATGCCTTTGTTGCAGGAGATCCAGGAGAATAATCCTGATGATTTCAGGAATTATCTCAGGATGACGGACCCCTTTTTTCACCATTTGTTGGCTTTGTTGTCCCCTTATATTACCAAGCAGGACACCTGCATGCGGAAAGCCATCACTCCCGAGCAAAGGCTCGTTGCCACATTGCAGTACTTGGCGACGGGGAGAAGTCTGCAGGACATCAAGTTCTCGGCAGACATCTCCCCCCAGGCTCTGGGAATCATTATTCCAGAGACCTGTTCTGCCATCATTCAGGTCCTGCAGAAGGACTATATTAGGGTAAGTTAGAAAAGGATTTTTGAACAAACCAACATATTTGTTGTACGACATTTTTAGGTTTGACAGTAGAAATAGCCTTTTTGGGGTTAAACAGGCATGTTTAAAACCATAAAACATACACAAATCAAGAACTTACAAAGATCAACTTTGACAAAGTGAAGGCAATATCAGACATTAGTATGTCAAAACTGTGTTGATATTGCCTTCATCAGATGGGGTGATGTCCCCCCTGTGAAAGCCAAATTTTGGAGATGCACACAAATTGGGAGTCAAAATGTGGATTTTCCTCCTGATCTCATGCCTAATGTCAGCATGTGCTATCTCCCATCATGGGGGATCAAAGGACATGTTTCGGGGGTGCAACCCTTCCTCTCATCTACTTTAGTTGCGAGGAAGGGGTTGCACCCACAAAACGCATACCTTGATATCCCGTGATGGCAGATAGCACATGTTGGCACACTGTGTGCTTCTTCAAAATTTGCCTTTTTAAAATACTTTAAGATAGTTTGAAAAATCAGAAAATTAAAAACAAACTTGAATAATTTTGGGGTGTTTTAGATTCTGCCTAAAACATCAATGATGTTTTTGAGTCTTTTTTCCACATCATTGATGTCTTCCTTGATCTTCTGTAAATCACGATTGCACACCATTATCTCCCTGATGAGGATCTGTGCCCTTGCACTTGTGAAATGAGATTCTTCTTCCACAACATCCACATCACCTAAAATAAAAAAACACACCATGTATTATAAAAATGCAGGCATCCATCTATTACCTGAAGCTGTGGTCTAAGACACTCACCTGTTGTGGTCACTATTTCGCCCACTTCATAAAGCTCTCCTTCCTCCATATCCTGAGGTTGTGGTGTGGTGACTTCCCCTTCTTTATGAGGTTGGGGGTCCCTGGTGTCCTCTGATGTCCCGATTCTTTTCTCCCCTATGTGAATTAAAAAAAGGTGTACTTAGCACACAGATATTTGAGGCCAGAAATATGAATATGAAACATTGCTTGGAAGTGTCGTACAATTGTCTGTTTTGGCAGAGTTCCAAGCTGAAGACATTATTTTTTTCCCTTTCTAAAGCTGGAATACTTACCTGTTTTGTGCAAGTTTCACACATGGAGACACCCATAGTATCCACTGGATCACCTGTGTGGGACACCCTAAAAAGTTTGTTCTGGTGTTCCACACTAGTGCCCCTGCGTTCAGATGTGTAAACAGCTGCTTAGTGTCCTCTCCTTACACTGAATCAAGTTTGCATTTCATTCTAGTTACAAACCCAAAAAGGCATGAACAAATGTTGTTAACCTGCCACTTCCTGCTGAGTTCGGCCCTCTCCTCCTTAATCCACAGCTGGGCCATACACAAAGCGCAGCACGCTTTATGCATTCGGGGTAGGGAACCGGCTATTAAGCTCAATGGCTTCACTGCAGGTTTCCCTTAGCCGAGATGGCGGCGGCAGCACCCGAGAGCCGATTTTAAAAATCTGCTTTGGTGAGGACACCGCTGGATTCCTGGACAGGTAGGTGCCATAGTATTAAAAGTCAGCAGCTACAGTATTTGTAGCTGCTGATTTTTAATTGTTTCTGGAGAAGCCTGGAGCTCCACTTTAAGGTCCATTCCTGTTCCCTCTTCTCCCATAAGAACTTTCCTAATGTTAGACTTGCAGCATTGTGTAATGCAGGGCTGTCCTTTCCTCTACCAGTCTGAACCTTGCTAATAATAAATACAGATTGAGGTACAATTTAAGAGCATATCTCAGCATTTTGTAATAAATAGAAAGGGATATCATTTAGAGTCTTTCAATTTGTCTATAATTCAGCTCAGCTCATATCATTACATGCCCACTTTTCCTATCATTATACAAGGTGTGTATGTTTAGTGAGCAGCCCATACATATCCAAGTCTCTTCAATAAGTAATCTAAAATTAGCAGTGGCAGAAGAGTTAAAAATAAGCTTTATGATAACTGCAGGACGAAGGTCAGTCTGGGTTGGACTCTGGGTTCCCTTCCTAGCAACCTACAAACTTAGTGACTAAAGATAATTGGTGTCTGAGTGTCAGTCAGTGCTGTTTATCTCCTGCAGCCTTTTTGCAGTCATTTACTATATACATGTAGAAAGGTCCCAGGCCTCCTTCGGTCTAAAGAGAACCTCCAGAGTCAGAGACAGCTGACATCCTCATGTTTGTAGTGGGTTGCAAGGCATAGTGGGTGCAAAGATGGTGAAAGTCATTGGGTGCCAGACACTTCTTCAATGCAAAAGAAAGTTTATTTCTCTTAACAAACTTTTCTGGGGGAAAGAGGGTTTGGGCCAGGACACCCTTAAGTATTTGCAAGTTCAATTGGCAGACTCCGAGACTTCAACAGGAGGGCAGCTATGCAGGGAATCCAGCAAGATGCCAGGAATGCTGTCTCCTATGGCAACAGTCTTTAACAGTTACTAATTTGACGTTTAACAGTTCCTTTATCTTCCACTATAATCTCTCCTTGTAGTTCTTCAGCACACTGAGCTCCCGATCTCTCACTAGATCCACTGATTCACTGTCACTGAATCCCTTGAGCGCCTTCAATCTTCACGGTGGTATCTTCCTCAAGCGTCACCCCCGTTTCTCTGTTGGGTCCCTAGCTTGGCACTCTAGACACCTCTCAAGCTTCACCCACGCTGGCCTGCTCAGTCCCTAGCTTGACACACATGGCTGCTCTGCAAGCGTCACCTCCGCTGGCTGAGTCCCTGGCTTGATTCCCACTGAAGTTTCCAGATTCTTCACTGTCCCCGGTTGGTGAGAATACTGCTACGGTACTTGCTTCAGTTACTCACTGTGGTCCCTGGTAATAAGGAGGTTAGTCCCTTACTGGCGACAGCTTCCCCTCTACCTCCGACCACAACAGGTTCTCCGGCCGACAGAACCGCTACTTCTGCTTAGACTGCAAGCCTCAGTCCCAACCCTGCACTGCTCTCTTGTTTCTGGATAGGCCCTCAGGCAGCCTAGCAGCCAGATGTGCCCGGGATAGGCCCAAGCAGCCCGGGCAATACGACACATGTCCACCCAGACAGTTGTCCAGGTGGCACAGAACATAGATCACCTAACTCCACCCAAATATATAGCCTCTCCCAGCAGGCCAAGGGATCCAAGAAAAACCCTGCCCATTGGCTGAGACACCCCATATACCCATAAACTGACCTTGGGTTGCCCTTCTCGTATCTAGTACCACCAAGTACCCGGCCACCTAGTGGTAGAAGAGAAAAGTGCAACAAGGTCAAACTTAGGGAGAAATCAATAGATCTCAACAATCAACCAGGATAGCTACTCCTGGCAAGTAAATTTGTGAGGAGCAACCCTGCCTAAACTCCAGGGTGCTACATCCATGCATGCACTCCAACTCAGTGGTGGCTGCAAACAAACCCCCCCCCCCCACCAGGTTCGCACTTACCCCATCCAGGTCACACCTTCCCTGGCATCTCCTCCCTACCAATCCAGTCTTAAAACCCCCCTTCCTGTCTGGATTGGCCGGGAGGAGAAGCCAGAAGACAATAGCAGATATTGATTCCTTAATATCACAAGTGGGTGGTCTTGTGGCGCATTGTTCGGCGCCCCAAGCTCAACCTTTTTGAAACCAATTAGAGTCTCATGCTCTATTCATGTGCTTAAAAAAAAAAAACTTGTAGAAATCTATGCGTCCGGCGCCCCGCATGGAGATTACGAGGCGGTGCATGGAGATTAGGGGGGGCTGCGCCCCTATGAGCCGGCCTCTGCTGCTCCAACTACTGCACATAATTTCTCATGTTAGGTTTTCTGAGAGTGACAGCAGGACAATATGGTTGTGGGATGTGTATCAGTCACTTTTAGTGGCCATTGGGAAAGCGCATAACAGGGTAACAGCCCAGAACGATTGGGAGAGAGGGACATTGTGTTGCCACCCTATGACAGGAAGTGCCTGAAGAATTTTTATGGCAGGATCATCAGGGTTTATTTTAAAAGCTGCAAATTTAAAATGATTGAAATTATTTTTGAAAGTACATTAAAGTGGAACTCCACTCAAAAGGAGAAGCCCTGCTTGTTTGCTTCCCCCCCGCCCCCACCCAGTGCCACATTTGGCACCTTTCTGGGGGAGCGGGTACCTGTTTTTGACCCCACGTCCGGGAGACCCCGCCATATCGACTTCAGCCCCACCTCCTCCTTCCCCGGCCGCAGGGCCAGTTAGAAATCTCAGCGTTCTTCACGCATTTGTGCAGTAGGGAACCGGCTGTGAAGCTGAAAGGCTTCACTGCTAGTTTCCCTTACCATGAATGGCGGCGGCAGCACCAGGAAGTAGATCAGAAAATTGTCTGGGGTGAAGATATTGTAGGATCCCTGGATAGGTAAGTGATATTAAAAGTCAGCAGCTACAGTATTTGTAGCTTCTGACTTTTAATTTTTTGTTGTGGGCGGGGGTGGAATTCCTCTTTGAAGTCCAAATGAACCCTTTTAATTTATTACTGTAAGGCAGTCAGGCTATATACAAAGTACATTAGCAGATATGTTTCTCTTTCACTTTTACTAAATTCCAAGTAATGAAGCATAAGGTTAAAATGCAAAGATAAGGGAGCAATTGCGCAGTTGATTAGACTGAGCAGTGGTTAGGGAGGGGCCGCTGTTTGTATGGGTGTGAGAGCAAGGGCCTCACTCTATTTGCTTCCAGAACAAGGTATTTTAACCCTTCTTGAAGAAGTTTGCAGTTCACAATTTAACGAAAACTATATTTACCGTAGTATAATGTACAACCTAGTGAATGCACTGCGGGGGTCAGGAGTATGACATTCAGAGCATGTAGGGCAGGGGTCAGGATTATGATGTATGTAGAGTGCATTGGTCAAATAAACACCAGCATACAGAGAGCAGGGGTCAGGTGTATGAAATATACAACGCAGACGGGTTCATTTACTAAAACCGGAGAGTGAAATATCTGGTGCAGCTGTGCATGGTAGCCAATCAGCTTCTAACTTCAACTTGTTCAATTAAGCTTTGACAAAAAAACCCCTCAAAGCTGATTGGTTTCCATGCACCAGATTTTGTACCCTCTAGTTTAAGTAAATCAACCCAATTGAAGAATCGGCTCGGGTGAGGACAGTGCTGGATCCCTGGACAGGTAAGCGCCCTTATATTAAAAGTCAGCAGCTACAGGTAGCTGCTGACTTTTATTTTTTTGGGGGGAGCCTGGAGCGCTCCTTTACAGTTAGAGCTACACTGACAATTTTAATCTCCTGCTACTGAGAAAGTGAAAGAGGACCTGTCTAAAATAGTCAAGCAGAAGATAAAAGACTAGTCACCAGTATTGCTTGTAGGCTCCCTATAGCTGATTTTTCCCCATTACTAATTTAATATGCCTTGTTCAGCAAGGTGCCTCTGTGTGGAGCTGACAATCTTTGACAAAGATAGGGCTTTGTTTTCTCATGTCAGAGCTGTCTCCCTGATAACTGATAATTTGATGACTGATGAAGAAGCAGTAGTAGAGGTGCAGATTCTAAGAATTAATAAAGTAGAAACACGGAAATGCATGCAGTGCAGGTCCTCAAGTACTTATTACCCTCCAGCAAGCAGTACAGTGGTGACATTACTAAATCTTACTCCAGATCTCCTGAGATGAGCAACCACAGTCAGCAGTGTTTTTCACAATGCAGATATACACTCACATACCAGGAAGTGTTCTGCTATTTTCCAGAAGGAATTCAAGACAAAAAGTAATTTTTCCTGGGTACTGCTTGGGCACAATTAACATTTCTAGGTGTTCTCTATAACTTAGCAAATCATCTTTTTTTGAGTTCAGGTCCACTTTACCCACTTGCTCACAGTCACCTCAATAAGGCAGAGCTACAGGGGAGTTTTTTAGTAACTCTATATTGTTGCTAAAATTGCTAGTGATTAATCGCTAGAAGAAGTAAATGATAACCAAACAAATGGAACGGATGGTAACATGTAGTAGTAGCTTGTAGAGATCACTCGCACATGAATGAAGCATTGAGCTACTAAAAATATCCTGCATAGCTAGCCTATTCTGGTAGGTGCCAGCAAGTGATTAAATCTTAGTAGCAAGAGATTAAAATGACTTGTAGACCTTAGTCTTAATTGTATCTGATCTCATTACATAATTAATTATAGGAAGCCATGCTATTTATGTCCTGTGAGGGAAATTTCCCTTCACTTTCTGCACCGGAGATGCACTGAAAATCTCTACAAAGCAAGAAGTTTATACTTAAATGGTTGTCAGTGGATCAGGTGCTCCCATTTTAATATTACTTTAAAGGCCTCATGCACACAGGACTTTTTTTTTTAAATCTCATAGAAGCCAGCAGCATTTTTGCAGAAACACCGCCTGATGCTTGTAAAAGCAAGCGTTTAGGCGCATTTACAGGCCTCAAGCGTTTGGGCGTTAATTCATTTTATTGGCCAGAATAAATAATTTATTCTGCCCGTTGATATTAATTAACGCTCAAGCACTAAATGTGCTTGTGTTTAGGCACGTTTACAAGCATCAAGCATTTTTTCTGCCCAAATTTTTCTGCTCCTGGACCCACCAGGAGAGGGTTTTTTTTCCTGCCTCTAAACGCTGCTAAAAGTCTAAGGGGTTGATTTACTAAAGGCAAATAGACTGTTCACTCTGCAAGTGCAGTTGCTTCAGAGCTTGGTAAATGATCAGAAGCTCTTCTGACTTCCATCATCCAATCATGTTCAAGCAGAAATGCTGTTTTTTTTAATTTTCCTTGCACGTGATTGGGTATTCTTTGACAAGTGAAGGTTTACTCCATTTACTAAGCTCTGAAGCAACTGCATCCCTATCTGTGCATGGACACATAGGCTAACATGCAGGGGAGGCAGGAAATAAAGACGTCAGATGCCCCTAGGAACAGCTGCAAAAACATCCTGCATGCATGAGGCCAACAACATGCCTTCACCTCTTGGTTGGTGAAAACTGTAGTGTTATGAAGCTTGGAATACTGAAGTATTTCTCCTTTGATTTTATTACACAGTGGGGGTGGATCTTCTGCCCTGTTTTAAGGCTAACCCTCTCCAGACGGCTCCATGGTCTGGAAGGAATGCATGGTTCTGTGTTTGACTGTTTGTTTATGTACTTTAATTACCCCCTGGGGCTTCTCTGTGTCATTACACATATCAGTCCTCCTATTCAAGCTCGGATCGGACCAATCCCTGCTGACCCTGTTTCAAGTCCTCATTTACATGGCCAAGAGGACCTAATTGAAGACTAAAGTGTACTTTACAATTGACCAATAGGAAAGTGGTTGTTGGGGGTGGGGCGTTCAAACTGCTGTGTATAAAAGTGTGTTGTGTGCATCCAATAAAAGTGAGATTCCTGTTTGAACTTACATACAGCCTGCCTGGTGTTTGTTCTGAGCTATCACAACTGGATTCGAACGGCACATAGTTCTAAGCTGTAGTTCTAATCCCGGAGCATCGGATGACCGAACAATCAGATGTTGCGATCTGCAATCTGATTCTATAGCCACAGAGGAGTGTCGGGAGAGTGGAATCGAGCGAGCAGGGGCTCGTTACATTGGTGGCAGCAGTGGGATTTTCTCTCCAGTTACTGGGACACTCCAAACCAGCCTGCAGGAGAGCCACACTGAAAGACTTACTTGAGAGCCGGGAGGGACCAGTGGGATCGTGCTTCCTTGCCGTGAACACATCCAAACCATCACCTGGATCCAAGGTCCGGATAGCAGGTGAGGAAAGGTACAGATACGTTGTCATGGAAGAGGAATTCAGAAGGAAGTTGCGAGAGATGCAGATACAGCACAAAGGACCAGTATCAGAGCAGGTCCTGCTGGAATGGTTTGATTCTATCCGCTGCGAATTCTGGAAGGAAGCGCTAGCCCGTGAGCAGCGAAACCAGGCAAAAGTTCTCCCCTCCATCCATGTAAGGTACTGGTCACAGTATGAAGTACGAATGCTGTTATTGGAGGAACAACTGAACCAGGAGTGGACAGCTGAGTTAAGCAGGCTGATCCGGGCAAAAATGCGGTTGGACGAGGGCTACAGAGCCCTCCGGTGGTATGTAGCCCAAGTGTGCCCATGGACAGCGGATGACTGCCCCCCGGAAGGCTTTGACTACGATGGCCTGGGATTGTTGTACTGGAGGCTGTCCAGGGACCCTGACTTTGGGAGTGATCGAGAGTGGCATTTGGAGGAAATAATCTAGCACAGAAAGCGAAGACTGAATGTCTCGGAAGTGCACTGGGCACAGGAAGATTTGGAGTTTCTGGCCGTTCAGGAATGGGAGCTGGAGATCGCCTACAGACAGCTGCTAGACTCTGCTCAGCAGCAGGGTGGGGCTCCCTTTGCCTGGGACTATCCGGAAATACCAGTTGACAACTCTGAAATCTTGGCTGAAGAGTCGACAATGTGGCAGAGTAACAGTGTGCTTTGCCAACCTGCCGCTGCAGCTATGGACGCCAAGGTCTTATGGCGGATGGAGCAAGTGCTGACTGACCTTGATGAACCTGTTTCTGCATTGGATGATCTTGGATGGAGGAATGTGCCTGTCCAGCAGAATGCCAGAGAATCGGCAGTGGAAAATCTGGAGATCGCTATCTCCAAAGCTGAAGTGCTGACAACAGGGAAGAGCTCTGCTAACCTCTGCCCATCACTGATAGCATCTTCTGGGTTCCACGGACAGGAGAGGGTGAACCTTTATCCCCAGACACCAGTTGCAGAGACAGGGGATTTGATAGACTTTTCTGCTGAGGAAGAACAACCTGGTGAGCCTCCAGCAGAAGAAGAGCTGGTTTTAGGGCCAAACTTCACTGTGCTTTGCCCAGCACCAACAGCAGTATCTGTGGAGTCACAAGGAACTTCCCCAGCTGAAGCGCTGGCCACTGGACAGAGGGTCCAAGACCTCTGCCCCACATTTGTGGCGATTCCAGAGGCTCAGGGTGAAAAGGAGGTGGTCACTTCCCAGCAGCAGATCAGGATACAGGGGGAGAAGGGAGAGGAGGTGTTCGTCGTCCCTCCCCAACAGTTGACCAGGGTGGAGGAAGCGGTCTATCCTCCCCAGCAAAGATCCGTGCACCTGGGAAACAGTACCACAGACATATCGTCCCAACATCCAGATGAGGGAATGGAAAAGGAAGAAGCTGGCTCACCTCCCCAATGGTAGTTACACAGTTTGGGAGTGGAGGAAGCCAGCCTCCTGCCCCAACGGTTAGCCAGAGCGGAGGTTGTGGAGTCCCCAGCAGAAGTGCTGGCAACAGGGCAGAGTGCTGCTGGCCTCTGCCCTCAACTAACAGAAGAGGGAGTTCCTGTGGTAGTGGATGGGACTTCGGTCTCCACTGACACATCCCCAGAAAATGGTGCAACACTGAGACAGGAGGATGTCAGCCATGCTTTGCAAGTACTGGGGGATTTTCATCTACTAAAAGTGGATGGGACTTCAGTCCCCACTTGTATACCCCAGGGATGCTGGGCCGTCGGCCCAGATCCCCAACAGCATGACGGAGTGAGCCCAGTCACCCTGTCTTCTCTCCAGGGGCTGAAAGGACTCCAGGGAAAAGGGCCAGTTCAGGCCTGTCCCCAGTGGCGGGCGTGTTCTCTGAGAGAGACAGAGGTTGGCTGGGTAAGTAATGCTCTGTATGGAACAATTTGTTTGGGGTACTGCATTGGTACAGGCATTAGGGGACTGGAACTATGGACTAACTTCGGAGTAATTCCGTCTGGGGTCTCCTCTTGTGTTAGTCATCTGCCGACAAGGGATAAATGTGACAGACTGAGCCAGAACAGAGGCTTTTGGAGGGGACTGAATGCTAGCCTCTTGCCGACCGATCGTAGGCCCTGGCATTTGGGGGAACAGTGCTCTTTGTGAGCTGTATGCCTGAGAACCCTTGAGGTGGTGTTACTTTGGATTCAGGTCCATATCCCATATAAAAGTGCGTTGTGTGCATCCAATAAAAGTGAGATTCCTGTTTGAACTTACATACAGCCTGCCTGGTGTTTGTTCTGAGCTATCACAACTGAATTCGAACGGCACATAGCTGTAGTTCTAATCCCGGAGCATCGGATGACCGAACAATCAGATGTTGCAATCTGCAATCTGATTCTATAGCCACAGAGGAGTGTCGGGAGAGTGGAATCGCGCGAGCAGGGGCTCGTTACATGTAGCATTTTAGATTCATTTTTCTATCACTATCACTTTCTGTATTGTTGACAATGGTCATTAGGACAAATAGAGACTGTGAACCCCTCCAGACACAGAGAGTAATAAAATCTTGCAGAAATTTCAACACTTCCATTCTCCATCCAAAACTAAATGTTTTGGATGGACACTTTAAATATAGGTCCACAACAAGGATCCCTAAACATCATAAAGACAGTAACATGGAGGCCATTTCATCCAGTAGCCTTCGAGATCCCTTTATCCAAACTGCTGATTTCTATTAACGCTTACGGCTACCAGAGATGTAACGACATAATATCCTATACCTAGGAATTAAACAGATACTCATTTAAATTAGACCACAAAAATCACTGCTTCTTCAACATCACAGTAAAGGCCCTCCTAGCTCCTCGTTCACAAGCTAAGGAAGGGTCAACAATCATTAGCAAACATCGCCACTCATGTTTTCTTTATTCAGCCAAGGTTGCTTAAAACCGTGCCATTCCTTTAGCAGTTGCAAGGGGTTCTTGCATACCTCTCAACTTTTTGAGATGGGAATGAGGGACACCTATCAGCAAAAGTATGCAGGTATAGGACACACCCCTTGCCATGCACCCTTAAAGGAGAATTGTGCAAAAAAACAAGATTGGTTAAACCCACAAGTGCTTTTTTACCACTACTATGCCTTTATATTGGCTTTTGGAATTTACAAATGCAGCAATTTAGAAATCAGATGAAAGGTTTAGCACTTGGAAACACTTTTGATTGATACAAAGTGCATTTTATAATTTTATATACAACTATATAGATCAGACCAAAATGAGGGACAAATGAGGAGGAATGAGGGACAGAGGGACATTGCTCCAAATCAGGAACAGTCCCTCGAAATCAGGGACAGTTGGGAGCTATGTTCTTGGGCAATGAGCATTTTTTTGAACTCTCAGTAATTCAATAAGTAACCACTGGCACCAATGATCGTTTAGCTATCTGTAAACAAGGCATTCTTCCCACTTACCATTAAAGTATAATTAAAGGCAAAACTTTTTAGTTTTGGATGGAGTTGAGATGGGTTAGAACCCCTGTCAGTTTTTTTGCTGTCTGTGCCCAGGTTAAGGAGAATTACCCTCTATCTTTGTCCTGTTTACTATTAATATTGAAAGTGAAAGTAAAAGAAAACCCCAAAATTTGGGTTAGTCTCAGAAAAGTAATGACGGGGAAATCTTCCAATGGAGACCCTAGTTCTGGTGAGCTGGGGGTCCCCAAGGAATTTCTTTAGTTTGCAGGGATTTTCTCTCACTTCCTGTTAGGCTATGGAACAGGAAATTGAGGGTAAATCTCTGCAATGAGACACAGATGATGAAAAAAAAATCTGACAAAAGGTTATAACTCTCCCTTGCTCTATCCAAAATGGGGGAAAAAAAGTTTTGCCTATAGTTCTACATTAATGTATGAAGCATTCTTATCACTGACCACAAAAGAAGGGCCCTTCTTTTGCTAACCACCAATGTAAGTGGGGATTTCTCCATTCACCATCAATGTGAGAAAACACTAGAGATATCACTGACATTTTTTTCTGACCATAATTATTATTATTCTTTTATAATTCTATTATAACTTTATTATACCTTATACCTTTTATATAACTCTGTTAACTTAAATGTACCATGAGCTGTCGATATAGTAATTGTTCGTAGGGTTTCCCTGAGACCTGAAAGATAATTTAAGGGTTCCTAAATACTTAAAACCCTGTTTCCCCGAAAATAAGACCTAGCGTGATTGTTGGTGATGGCTGCAATATAAGCCCTACCCCCAAATAAGCCCTACCCTGTTTCCCCGAAAATAAGCCCTACCCTGAAAATAAGACCTACCCTGAAAATAAGACCTACAAGGACTTTAACTAGGGCTTATTTGGGGGGTAGGGCTTATATTGCAGCCATCACCGACAATCACGCTAGGTCTTATTTTCGGGGAAACAGGGAAGGTTGAGAAAGGCTGTCTTATGTGTTTCCAAGGATCTCTTCTCACATGCTAACACGCTGAATTCTATTGAATTTGAGAGTGTGTGGTGGGGGGGGGGGGGGCTTAGAAAGTACACAACCCTTCCATTCTCTGAGCTCCTTCTCCATATCCACAAGAACCCTTTTCCCTGTCCTACTTTGATTAATAGTGGCACCAATGTCACTACTAGTGAATAGGACAAATATTTGAGCACAAAACTCAGAGATCCTAAAGGTGACCTGAAAAGCTGTAATGTTTGCGTGAAATCTAGAGTATCCACCCTTCTGGGCATCAAACAAGGTTTCTTTTAACTTGTGGCTACCTTCGTTCAGGCACCTGCATGACCTGTATACACCTATTTAGGTTCTGGCTTACAGTCAAGGATGTTATGTACAAACCCTGAAGAAGGGGTAGTGTGAAGTCCCTGAAATGTATTGGATTCTATTGTAAAATAAAATCTTTAATGTGCTGCCCCTCTAATCAAAGCATAGATCCACCATGAAATTGTTTAGATAAATGCCAAATAAAACAAACAGTCATTGGTCCTGACGAGTGCTTTATTTGGCACTGAGTTAAACAAATTCATTGCGGATCTATGCTTTGATTGGGTGGGAGAAAAAAAGCTATACAGTTGCAAGACAGTGACGTTTTTGGTGCAAGATTTGAACACATGGTTATTGAAAATATAGCACTGCATATTTTTTAAATATTAGTAAGTTTAAACATGTTTGGAACAAACATGAATTTATACACAGACAAAAGCCTAAAAAAAATGCACTATTTGCTATGTGAATGTGTATAGATTTCATCTGGAATAACTAATATGGAAAGGCACACTTATCAGATTGCTCACCCCCTCTGATGGAACATTGATTACATTTTAGGGGGTTGTGAAATCCCAAAAAAAAATTACTTTTAGGACACGCAGGAATTTAGGGACTAAAAAGGCTACAAGACTGCAGTTGTCGCACTCTGCAGGTGCAGTTGCTAACCAGCTTACAGTAAATGAGGTAATGTAAAAAGGCATTCATGTTGCAAGGAGTACACAATCACATGCAAGGGCAATTAATGAAAACACTTTGAGGCTTGCATATGATTTGATGATGGAAATCAGCAGAGCTTCTGCTCATTTACTAAAGCACTGGAACAAATGCACTTGTAGAGTGCACATGCATTTTGCAAACTGCAACATATATTTGCTTTAGACAAATCAACACCACAGAACATTCAAGCAAATTTTAACGAGGGTGGGGGTGGGGGGGTTGTGAAATCTAGATAATTGCTCATTAGCAGCACACTATTTGGAGTGAGTTTAGGTGGGGGGGGGGGGGGGTTGTGAAATCTAGATAATTGCTCATTAGCAGCACACTATTTGGAGTGAGTTTAGGTGGGGGGGGTGGGGGAGTTGTGAAATCTAGATAATTGCTCATTAGCAGCACACTATTTGGAGTGAGTTTAGGTGGGGGGGTTGGGAAATCTAGACAACTGCTAATTAGCAGCACACTATTTGGAGTGAGTTTAGGTGGGGGTGGGTGGGGGGGTTGGGAAATCTAGATAATTGCTAATTAGCAGCACACTATTTGGACTGAGTTTAGGTGGGGGTGGGTGGGGGGGTTGGGAAATCTAGCTAATTGCTAATTATAAGCACACTAAATACACTCAAACAAAATACATTCAAAATGAGTAGACTAGGTGGATATGTTCCCATCACTTCATGCTGGGAAGGTTATTGAAGGAAAATATACATGCATGACAAAAAATAACAGGAAAAAAATCCAGCATGTGTGAGGATAAAAAAGGGGACATTCACACTATATTGCAATGATGGTAAGTAGTGTTTGAAGCAAGAAATACATTATATTATCAAAGATTACATAAAAGAACATGTGACGCTAATAAAAGAAAAATATCTTACCTTAATATAGTCCTTCTGCAGGACCTGTATGATGGCAGAACAGGTCTCTGGGATAATGATCCCCAGAGCCTGGGGGGAGATGCCTGTCGAGAACTTAAGGTCCTGCAGGCTTCTCCCTGTGGCCAAATACCGCAAGGTAGCGACCAGCCTCTGCTCCGGAGTGATGGCTTGCCTCATGCAGGTATCCTGCCTGCTGATATAGGGGGTCAGCAAAGCCAACAAACGGTCAAAAACGGGGTCCGTCATCCGGAGAAAGTTCCTGAAATCCTCAGGATTATTCTCACGGATCTCACGGAGCAAAGGCATGTGACAGAACTGGTCACGCTGAAGCAACCAATTCTTGGTCCATGAACTCCTCCTCGCCCTGTTCATGGACTGGTCTTGGGCTGAAGAATAAACTACAGCACCAAGCACATACAATGCACGAGCTCTACGACGAGTACGTACAGGTAACATGGCTTCAAAACGGTCGGCTGGTCAGAACGCACTAAACAGAACGCACTGAAGAACAGCAAGGCCTGTGAAGAACGACCTGAAAATCAGGAACAAGCGGCCAATAAAACAAAGATTTCTCAATGCCAACTGACCAAACGCACTGAAAAGCAGATACAAACCTCACAAGCACAGACTGAACAACAGTTAAAACGAACTGAAAAATACGAGTCTCACAAGCGCGAATCGTCTCTCACCAAACTTCTACTAACACGAGATAAACACGAGATTAGCAGAAGGAGCCCAAAGGGTGTCGTACGGGCTATTGAACTTCCGTTTTATAGTCTCGTCGGACTTGGTGTACGTCACCGCGTACTAGGCTGTCGTACTTTTGTGTGGTCGTGTGTAGGCAAGTCCGTTCGTAAGAAAGTCTGCCGCAAGTCCGCCGAAGGTACGTCGGAAGTATGTCGGACAGGCTGTCGGACTTTTGTAGACGAAAAGTCCGACCGTGTGTACGCGGCATAAGTGTAGTCAAAATAATAATAATCAGCAAAAGGAACATAGTCAGTAGGATGTGTCGCTTGTGTTGATGCCTCTTCTGTTAGGTGAAATCTTCCTCTATCCATGCCTCACCTCCCACTGACATAAACTTCTGGTACGGCAGGGGCTGTCACGGGCGCTGATCATGAGTGCTCAATTTTGCCCACTCTTTCTGCCCAGCTTGGGGAATGATATGGGAAAGGATTGGACCCTCCAGTTTTTAGGCCACGTTTTTACTGCTCTCTGCGCCCCTACTGGGGATATTTACCCTCTATTTGTCCTGGCGACCATTGTCACCAAGACTAAAAGGGAAAATCCAAAATGTTATGCCGCGTACACACGACGGACTTCTCGTCGGACTGAACCCCAAAGGACATTTCAACGGAGTTCTGACCAAACGGACTTGCCTACACACGATCACACCAAAGTCTGATCGTTTCGAACGTGATGATGTACGACCAGACTAGAAAAGGAAGTTCAATACCCAGTAGCCAATAGCTGCCCTTGCGTCGTTTTCGGTCTGTCGGACTAGCATACAGATGAACGTTTTTTTCTATACGAAACGAGTCCGTCGGAAAGATTTGAAACATGTTCTGTTTCTAGGTCCGTCAGAATTTTCAACAGAAAAGGTCAGATGAAGGTCTGATGAATTGTTCCGTCGAACCTTTTCTGCCGGAAAATCCGCTCGTGTGTACGTGGCATTAGGCTTGTTATGAGAGCAGGAGTTGAGAAAAATATATTGAAGGAGATAGAACTTCAAGGGACAACTGAACACCTCTCCTCTTCTGGAGGTGTCTTCGGAAAGTGTCTAAGATGGGAATTTGCCTAAATTTGGGGAGACTTGTTCCTACTTCCTGTTCACCTCTAACTCTATCCAAAACTACAAAAAAAAAAGTTTTGGCTATATATACACTTGAACCGCTTGCCGACCAGCCGCCGTCATTTTACTGCGGCAGGTCAGCACGATCCCACGAACCGTCATAGCTATACTGTGAAGGAATGTGATGTAAATAATAATAATAATAATAATCTGAAAATGTCTATTTTCTTATGTGCATACATATTTTTCTCCTTACTCATTATATAAGTATACAGGTTTGCTCTGTTCCTATATTTTCTCAAAATGGCGGGTACCCCCTGCATCCCACACATCAGAAGAACGCGGAACTGAAGATAAAACCAAGGACAGCCAGACCTCGTTATGAAGATTCTCCATTTTCTTTTTCTATCTTAACCAATGAGATGTACCTATTAGACTAACATAGCAATGACGTATTTGTGTGTATAAAACATTAGCACCGCCTTGAATAAATTAGAAGTGTAAGAAGTAACGGAGCTGAACGTGTCTCAGAGTGTTTACTTTTATATGCATGCATAGCCACACTTTTCAATTAGAGACAGCAGCAGATAACCTTGGGCTCGATTGGAGCTCTTAATCATTTCCTTAACAGCTGGTGCCGAAACCCGGGACCTCAGGCTACAGTCGAAGCTATACCGCGACAAGCATTTGGGCGTTAACTGATTGATGAGACAGGGGTTTGCGCAGCCCTAACAGTACCGGTAAGTTTGATTTATATTCTTACCACTGTACGACTTTCTTATCTTTCGGCTGACGGCTGGATTCTGTCGGTATGCTGAGACTGTCTTAGAGGCAGGTATTTCCTCGCCTGAGGTTGTTTTAACGAACCTGTCAATGGGTTTCTGCTGACTGTATTTGTTCACTGTCTGCCATTCTTTGGGCTACGAAACTCAGCAGTCTAAAAGTGCTACATGTGTGTTCTCATCTCCAGATGAGCTGTCGGCCTCTGGAATGAGATGGGTTATTGTGGCAGTCGGTTATGGGACGGGTTACTCTGGGTTCGTCGAATCTTTGAGGGTTATCTCAGCTGCTGGCGTTGCAGTCTGAAAGCATTACAGATGTATCACCCCCAGATGAGCTGTCGGCCTCTGGGAGTAACTGTAATGACGGCCTTTAACTGGGTTTAAGGGGAGTTGTCTGCCCCTGGGGTTATCTTAGCCTGCTGAAATTTTGCAGTTCGAAGAGTGGCAGGTGTAATGTCCTGTCGTGAGTGTATTTGTGGTTTACTGTTTGCTATACACGAGAGGGGTTGGGGACTGGTTAAGGTCGGAGGGGGGGCTGCCCGGGGGATCTGTTGGGTCGCGGGCCGTTGCTCCTAACTACCCCTGACGTGTTTGTTCTTGTTCTGAGATTAACCGTACATTACAGGGTTATAGCAAACAGTAGAAGCTAGGAGCGCAGTCTTATGTGCTCCCACCCAAGGAATTTGATAAGAACACTGAGAAAAAATATTAACCCCTTGGTTGTACGTATTCTCCTCTCAAGCCGTTAGCCGAGAAACAGAGAGAGAAAAGAATGTGATAGTGAAGAGGAGATAAGATGTTGAAATAGTTAACAAAGTTGAAAGAAGTGGCGAAAGTTATGTTGCTGAAGAAACAGGGAGAAAAATCCTGTGCGATAAAGAAAATTGGATAAAGGAAGTTAAGAAAGATGGCGATTGTATTATGTATGTGTATCACAGAGCTGATGATATGTTGGAACTTGAAACAAAGGAGGGGAGGGACAGCACTGCCCTCCGTCTAACAACCACTCCTTTCTCACCACCCAAGCACAACCCACTGTGACAACTCAGCCCGGCGGCCATCTTAGTGCACCCATGCCTTCACTTTCTACCCAGTCCAGTGCACTTCCTGCCGGCGGCCATCTTGGTACACCCAGTAAGCTTAAACAGCCTGTACCCAGCCCTCCCTGTTTTAAACCAAGATGGTTCATACCACACACCTGTCTTCCCCAATACGGGAGCATCACATTCCCAGGCCGGATATGTTAATGATGAAGAAGCATCTGAGTGGGAAGCCCAACAGCAGGCAGCAAAGCCACCCACTGATTTAACCCCCAATCCGGCTCCAGACTCTCAGTTCCGAGAGGATCTCAAACACATGCTGGCAACCGTAAGGAACAGTGCCTCTTGCCAGCCCCCGCCCCAACAACAGTCTCGGTTACCAGAAGGGGCACCAGTGATGTATGTCGCTTTTACTCTATCACAAGCAGCGGCCTTAGTGACAAGTCTGCCTGACCCAGAGAAGCAGCCAATTCCCTTCTACCACAGGATAGTGCAGATACAAGAAACTTACTCAGCTGCCTGGAGAGACTTGATCAGCCTATGCCGAATCAAAGCAGGACATGTCTTTTGGCCAGTCATGCAGACGGCCTTCAATGATGCCTGCCTGACAAGTGCCACTTCCTACACCTCAGGCGTAGA
>NC_133325.1:92193802-92226302 GCF_042186555.1 Aquarana catesbeiana
ATGCACGCTTATCACTGCAGGAGAGCGTGTTTTCGGGTGCTGCATATCCTTTTTCTGTTTGATCTAGGGGGGAGGGGCCCAGGAGGTGGCCATCACAAAAATGATAACATAATTACGTTTTGGTGTAACTCTTCAGGTACACATGTGACCACCTTTACCTTAGATTACTGTGACATAGTACCTTGTCCGTTTGACCCTTCATGGAGATGCCATTGGTACATTGGACAGTGATATCCCTGACGGTAAGGACATATATGTATGCCACACAGACAGTTACTGGGGACAGAGTTGTGGTTTCTGTGGGGGCCAGTGGGTTGGAACACAGGGCCAGACTGGGCGACCACAGAGTGCATTAGAAAAAAAAAAAAAAAAAGATGAAAATAGAAAGCCCCATATCCTAACCAAAGATACCCCTGATACATACACTGACCCAGCACACAGTACAGAGGAGGAAGCGAGCAGCTCTCTCCGGAAGCTTTGATCCTCATGTATACATACATGTCATAGGGGTTACAAGGGGGGTCCTTGATGAGTTTAAAGCCAGGGATCAGGTAAAAGCTGGTTTTGAGTCTTTGATCCCCATAACAACTGTCAGCAAGAATGTAGATTGGATTAACTACATGTCATGGTTATGCAATAGAGTTTGTCAATCAGCATACCTGTCTCCATGTGTTCATCTCTAGAGACCAGCTGACCCTCACCTGACTGCTTTTGTAACCTCTCCTCTAAGCATGGCCCCACCCCAGGCCCTATCAGGGAACCCTATATTAACCTGTGCAATGCAAGCCAGCAGTGCTGATCAACCATTGTGTGTTAGCCTCTGTGTGTACTTGCTGTGTTTCCTACATCTGATTCCTGTTACCGACTTTGGCCTGTTCCCGACCATCCCTGTTTGCCTGTGACCCTGATGTTCCAGCCTGCTGCCTCCTTCCTCTTCTCCTGTAGTCTACGGTGAGTGTGAGCTGTGAGACCCTGGGGGCCGCGACCTGGAGCCAGACTGCAGCGCAGTCCATCCTTACCATTAAAGGCTCTGGTGAACACCTGCTGGCTCTTAGACTCCGCGCCCTGGGGAATCTATGCTCTAGCTCCCAGTGGGATCTGTGTCAGTGATCCAGTAGACCTGCTTCCCGAACCTCCCAGGGTTCAATCCGCAGCAGTCACCCGTAGGGTCCACTACCTTGCGGTGCACTCCTGATCCCAACGGTGTGCATCTGTCACCCAGCCTCTAGGTGACCTGACACTACACATATTATAACCAACAGAGAATTGTAAATTACACTAAAGATGCCCTCCAGCGAATTGCTGACCAGTTAGCCCCCACTTCCTACATGACATTCCAGGACCTGATGGTCTTAGACATGGTGCTAGCTGGGAAAGGAGGTGTTTTGTAAAATCATAGGAAAAAACGGGAACCTGTTGTACATACATTCCTGATAATACTGGCCCAAATGGTAAGGTTACTCTAGCTATAAAGAAATTAGAAGATCTGTCACTGGAGTTGAAGAAGAACTCAGGTATCACAGACCCATGGGATCAATACTTTAGCTGGATGAGTGGGTGGCAGAAGGTGCTCGCCCAGATACGGGTAACGGTATTAATAATCCTAGTTCTTTTAGCCCTGATTGTATGCTGTATTCTACCTTTTGTAAAAAGTTAATGAGCAAGGCTGTAGACAATAGCACACCTACATTTCTCCACCAAGAAGAAGAGGACCCCCTTATGATGGAAGATGACAAACCCTTCACTCCCCTACAGTCACTCCCTGTCCATAATCTCACAATCCTATAGGGTTATAGGGATAGATAGCGCCTGACTGCACCTCTCCAGCTGTATCGAGGAGGGAAGTGAACAGTTGCTGCCCAATTCTATATACAGCCTAAAAGAGTTGCTGAGGAGAAGGGCCAGGCCAAAGTGGGACCTTTAGTATTAGGGACAGAAAAGAGAAAATAGTCATTTTAGGGGGGATTGTGAAGGAATGTGATGTAAATAATAATAATAATAATCTGAAAATGTCTATTTTCTTATGTGTATACATATTTTTCTCCTTACTCATTATATAAGTATACAGGTTTGCTCTGTTCCTATATTTTCTCAAAATGGCGGGTACCCCCTGCATCCCACACATCAGAAGAACGCGGAACTGAAGATAAAACCAAGGACAGCCAGACCTCGTTATGAAGATTCTCCATTTTCTTTTTCTATCTTAACCAATGAGATGTACCTATTAGACTAGATGGAGTTTACCACCCGCTTTGGGCTGCATTCCCAAACAACCCGACAAATGACGTATTTGTGTGTATAAAACATTAGCACCGCCTTGAATAAATTAGAAGTGTAAGAAGTAACGGAGCTGAGCGTGTCTCAGAGTGTTTACTTTTATATGCATGCATAGCCACACTTTTCAATTAGAGACAGCAGCAGATAACCTTGGGCTCGATTGGAGCTCTTAATCATTTCCATAACAATACATCGGCTTGCGAGATCGGGATAGCAGGCACAGCGGGGGTGCCATTGCTCGTTACAGACAGTTGCGATGACCGCCGGCCATGAGCAATCACGAGAAAAACACACACTTCCCTGTTCTGTTCTGAGAGGAGTGACAGATCATGTGTTCCTATTAGCGGGGAACCACGATCCGTCACTTCCTCTAGTCAGTCCCCTCCCCCTTCAGTTAGAAACACACCCAAGAAAACATATTTAACCCCTTGATTGCCCCCTCGTGTTAACCCCTTCCCTGCCTGTGACATTTTGCCCTGTACACACGACCGGTTTTGCCGTCGGAATAAACTCCGAAGGTTTCTCTGATGGAACTCTGACAGAATTCCGCTCAAGCGGTCTTGCTTACACAGGGTCACACCAAAGTCTGACCATCCAGAACGCGGTGACATACAACACGTACGACGGGACTAGAAAAAGGAAGTGCAATAGCCAGTAGCCAATAGCTTCTGTCTCGTATTTGCTTCAGAGCATGTGTCGTTTTTGGTCCGTTGGAACAGTATACAGACGAGTGGTTTTCCCGATAGGAATTGGTTCCGTCGGAAATATTTTATTATATAGAACATGTTCCATTTCTAGGTCCATCAGAATTTTCAAAAAAAAAAAAGTCAGATGAGGCATACACACGATCGGAATAGACGATGAAAAGCTTCCGTCGGACTTTTTCTGTCGGACATTCCGCTCGTGTGGCATTATACAGTAATCAGTGCATTTTTATAGTACTGATAGCTGTATAAATGCCAGTGGTCCCAAAAATGTGTCAAAAGTGTCCAATGTGTCTGCCATAATCTCGCAGTCCCGATAAAAATCACACATCGCTGCCATTACTAGTAAAAAAAAATAATAATAATAAATAAATTAAATAATAATAAAAAAATAATAAAAATGCTATAAATCTATCCCCTATTTTGTAGACACTAAAACTTTTGCGCAAACCAATCAATATGCGCTTTTTTGCGATTTTTTTTTTTTTTTTTTTTTTTTTTTTCTTACCAAAAATATTAAGAAGAATACATATTGGCCTAAACTGAGAAAAAAATTGCGTTTAAAAAAAAAAAAATATGTTTATATTTATTATAGCAAAAAGTACAAAGTATTGTGTTTTTTCAACATTGTCGCTCGTTTTTTGTTTATAACGCAATAAATAAAAACCGCAGAGGCGATCAAATACTACCAAAAGAAAGCTCTATTTGTGGGAAAAAAGGACATCAAAATTTTGTTTGGGTGCAGCGTCGCACGACCACGCAATTGTCAGTTAAAGCAACGCAGTGTCGAATCGTAAAAAATGGCCCGTTCATTCAGCAGCCAAATCTTCCGGGGCTGAAGCTGGTAACCTATACACTAGACTAGAGCATACACCTTGTGACATGAATCCAGATAACAGCATGACAGTGTTCACTGCCATGAACAAAGAGTACATTGTGAACTGGAGATCTCTGAATGCATTGATCCATTATTTATAGCTGTCATAGGCTGCATGCATTACTATTTATAAACTCATAAGAACATTAACATTACATAGCCACATACTGTGTGTATAGATTGTTCAGATCCCAAGTTTCCTAGGTTTGCTAGTCAATGTCAAAAACAACAATCAAAAAATCCCAGCACACTTACCAGCCAGTCTTATATAGACTATATTGTCAAAAGTATTGGTACGCCTGCCTTTACACACACATGAGGTTTAATGGCATCCCAGTCTTAGTCCGTAGGGTTCAATATTGCGTTGGTCCACCCTTTGCAGCTATAACAGCTTCAACTCTTCTGGGAAGGCTGTCCACAAGGTTTAGGAATGTGCCTATGGGAATGTTTGACCATTCTTCCAGAAGCACATTTGTGAGGTCAGGCACTGATGTGCAAGGAGAAGGCCTGGCTCCCGGTCTCTGCTCTAATTCATCCCAAAGGTGTTCTATCGGGTTGAGGTCAGGACTCTGTGCAGCATAGTCAAGTTCCTCCACCCAAAAATCGCTCATCCATGTCTTTATGAACCTTGCTTCATGCACTGGTCCAAATCATTTAGTGGAGAGGGGTTTATTGTGTGAGGTTGTATTTTCAGGGGTTGGGCTTGGCCCCTTAGTTCCATTGAAGGGAACTCTTAACCCCTTCCCGACCGGCGCACGCCGATGTACGTCAGCAGAATGGCAAGGCTGGGCAAATGGACTTACAGGTACGTCCAACTGAATTTCCCGCCGAGCCATTGCGTGCGCGCCGGCTGGGAGCTCCGTGCGTCGGGTCCCGCGGACTCGATCAACACGGGGATACCCGCGATCGCTTCACGGAGAGGACGAACGGGGAGATGCTGATGTAAACAGCATCTCGCCGTTCTGCCTAGTGACAGTGTCACTGATCTCTGCTCCCTGTGATCGGGAGCAGAGATCAGTGTAGTGACACTTCTAGCCCATCCCCCCCACAGTTAGTAATCACTCCCCTACGACATACTTAACCCCTCCCCGCCCCCTAGGGGTTAACCCCTTCACTGCCAGTGTCATTTACACAGGAATCAGTGCATTTTTATAGCACCGATTGCTGTATAAATGACAATGGTCCCAAAAATGTGTCAAAAATGTCCGACATGTCTGCCATAATGTCGCAGTCACAATAAAAATCGCTGATCGCCGCCATTACTATTAAAAAAAAATTATTAATAAAAATGCCATAAAACTATCCACTATTTTGTAAACGCTATAACTTTTGCGCAAACCAATCAATTTACGCTTATTGCGATTTTTTTTTTCTTTACCAAAAATATGTAGAAGAATACGATCGGCCTAAACTGAGGAAAAAAAATGTTTTTTTTATATATTTTTGGGGGATATTTATTATAGCAAAATGTAAAAAATAATGCGTTTTTTTTCAAAATTGTCGCTCTTATTTTGTTCAGAGCGCAAAAAATAAAAATCGCAGAGGCGATCAAATACCACCAAAAGAAAGCTCTATTTGTGGGGAAAAAATTAGGTCAATTTTGTTTGGGAGACACGTCGCACGACCGTGCAATTGTCAGTTAAAGCAACGCAGTGCCGAATTGCAAAAAACGCTCTGGTCAGGAAGGGGGTAAAATCTTCTGGGGCTGAAGCGGTTAAGGCATCAGCTTACCAAGACATTTTGGACAATTTCATGTTCCCAACTTTGTGGGAACAGTTTGGTGATGGCCCCTTCCTGTTCCAACATGTCTGCCCACCAGTGCACAAAGCAAGGTCCATAAGACATGGATGAGCGAGTTTGGGGTTGAGGAACTTGACTGGCCTGCACAGAGTCCTGACCTCAATCCGATAAAACACTTTTGGGATGAATTAGAGCGAAGACGGCGAGCCAGGCCTTCTTGTCCGACATCAGTGCCTGGACCTCACAAATGCGCTTCTGGAAGAATGTCAAACATTCCCATAGACACACTCCTAAACCTTCTGGACAGCCTTCCCAGAAGAGTTGAAGCTGTTATAGCTGCAAAGGGTGGGCCAATTCAATATTGAACCTTACAGATGAAGACTGGGATGCCATTAAAGTTCATGTGCGCGTAAAGGCAGGTGTCCCAATACTTTTGACAATATAGTGTATATGCTCCAACTCAGGAGACTCTCATAATGTTAGAGTTAGGACTGCGGTACGTTGGGGTGCCGTGACGTGGCCTCTGTAGCTTGTACATATATTTGCATTTGTGTGCAAACTAAACCCCTTGGTTCTAATGGGAACTGTTAGACAAGTTCAGTTTGTTGCAGGCTGGCTGGTAAGTGAGCTGGGAATTTTTGTTTGTTGTTTTTTGACATATGTCGCCCTTCCAAGTACTTCTTGTTGCAAAGGCCAGTTATAGGTTGGGGTGGTTGCCATTTGTTTGTACTTCTAATCAATGTCTCCGGATGATCATGGTATCGTCTGTGTTTGGCTTTTGTTCATAGAGGCTTGCTACAAGATCAAGTACACAATATTGAGCTGCATTGTCGAGAGATTATGGGATTGTGCAGAACAACAGTTGATTTGCAGGTTGCATGTTTTATCAGGTGTGCTTCGGACTGCTGCCCAGAATTCATTTACTTTCTTGTATACTCAGAAGTCAAGATAAATATTTAGTAAACACACGCATCTAAGTGATGTCATCTATACCGATATGGACGCAGTGCATCTTGGGCTGTTGCCCAGCTGTCCTCCATTTCAGAAAAAGAACAAATCCTAATGGGCTGTAAACCTTCACACAGAATCATATTCCATTTGTTGGATTACACTCAGAACTGTGTTTACCAGAACTCACTGATTTACCAAAGCCAAGGGCTACAGGGTCAGAGGGGCAGCGCCAAGTATCAAAGTGTACAAATTGTGAAAAAGTATCTTTTCCTTTTCACTTGTGGGTCATTGCCTAGTCTGTTATCATGTTTTTCTCATTATGATTCTCTCTTCCGGCCATTGCAGTACATGTGTAGCTAAATCCAGCAAAGCAACTATGGGGATGAGGAGTCAGAAAATACTTTTTAGCTCAGGAAACATTAAACAAAGGGGTTGATTTACTAAAGGCAAATCCACTCTGCACTACAAGTGCATTTGGAAGTGCAGTCGATGTAAATATGAGGGGAAGTCAGGGGAAGCTCTGCTGATTTTATCATCCAATCATGTACAAGCAAAAATGCTGGGTTGTTTTCCTTGCATGTCCCCCTCAGATCAACAGCGACTGCACTTCCAAGTGCACTTGCAGTGCACTTGTAGTGCAAAGTGGATTTGCCTTTAGTAAATAAACCCCCGTGTCTCCTTTCTCTTGTTTGGTGGTTTGTTTATAGTCCCGCATACAAAGCAGAACTCATGCTGCCTGCAATTGGACATCAATAAGTAACTTTTACTAATTTAGCACCCTCCCGGTTCAGAGTAGGCCGCTAGGTAAATTTAGTTAGTTTCTCAGTGGAGCAGGGGTTAATTACCTTGGGCTATTCAGTGTCTTACAGGCTGCTGTTCTGCTCCCCCCCCCCCTTGTCTTCTAGGGACTTCTAGAAGTATAGTGGGAGGGAGAGCAGGACAGGCAGCCTGAATATTTATGGCACCCAGGGCAATCCCAGTGGAGGTGTGCCCAGAAGGTGGATGGAGAGTCCATAAATATTCTGAGGCCTGGCATCCAATGTGTAGAGTTCCTGGGTGCAGTCCTTCAGGAGGAAACCCCCTTGCAGAGGCTTTGCCCCTGGGGCAGAGAGAGACAGAAAGGAGGAGCCTTTGAAGACATTGAGGTCCTAGCTATGCCTAGCTGAGAGGGCCTACCAAAGAGAGCTGTGTCCAGAGACTGAGCGGAGCCAGAAGGGAGTTGATTTGAGGAAGCCCAACTATTCTGCAACTGAGTATATCACGTACCGGGTGCTGGAGGCCAATGGAGAGAGGACTTCCCTTGTGGCTAAGTTCCAAACTCCCCTGGAGGTAAGACAGGAGGAGTCGTGCACAAAGTAGCACAGGTCGCCTGCAGAGTTGTTTGCAGAAGGACTCAGGGATACTGCTGATGTATTTAGCAGAGGCTGCAGGCAATTGGCGCCTGTGAGGTGTGGAAGGTCTGTAGAATCACTGTGTCAGAAGGATAGTCGGTACAGGCCAGTTCAGGAGCCAGGTGGGTAACAGAGCAGACAAAGTCAGGTTGGAAGCCGAGGTCAAACACAAGAAGCAGGCAGAGGTTATCCGTAAGACAAGCTGGGGTCGAAAAATGGAGCAGGCAGGAGACAGGTCAGGAACAAGGTTGGTAACTAAGGATCACAGGAGCAAGGAATCACAGGAACACAGATAACAAGCTGAAAATCAATCAGCAACTTCAACCACTGACATGTTTCCTTATATAGGCCCATGTGAAGTGCTGGTGGAGATGCTGGGTCCTAGAGCCATTCTCCTGCCACTGGTGCCCTGACAGATACTGGGTCCCAGAGTCCTTCTCCCGCCCTGACAGAGTAATTGCTCCTGCTACAGAAAAGAGAAGTGACTGCTTAGAAGTTTGCCCAGCACAGCCAGGAGTTGTGCAAGACAGCCAGGAGTTGTACAAGACAGCCAAGAGAGTACAATGCAGCCAGAGGTTGTGCAATATAGCCTGCATTTTTTTACAGAGCAGCCAGAAGTTTAGCCGTTCTCAAGTTGTGTAGTTCTACAGTTCAGGGTTTCCCATTCTTCTCATTTCTATCCAAGTTACTGTTCCAATAAAAACCCAAAAAGAAACTCCTAGACTGATCTTTAAGCCAAAGGAAGAATGCTGAAAATGCCGCGTGACTGGCTGTGTATGCTGAGAATGGAGGAAATAGGCCCAAATTTCCAGTTGCTCCTGTGGGGGTAGCACTACACTAAATTAGTCACATGAAAGAAGAGACAGAGCTACAAAGAGGTGTTCATTGTGTGTCTATGGAAGCATGGTGTCTTAATAATACCCTGTATACATTTAGGCTCTGTTTCCACTAGTGCGACTTTTCATGCGACTTGGGACTGAAAAGTCGCATGACAAATTGTTTCCCATGATTTCCAATGAGTACCGTTCATATCTGTGCGACTTCAAGTCGCAGCGACTTCAAAGTAGTCCCTGCACTACTTTGGTCCCACTTTGATGCGACTTGAGGTCCATAGATACAGGCATTGCTTCAAATCGCGGTAAAAAGTCGCGGTAAAATCGCGGTAAAAAATCGCGGCAAAATTGCGCGACTTTGGGGACGCAATAGTGGAAACATAGCCTTAGGCTCTGTTTCCACTAGTGCGACTTTTCATGCGACTTGGGACTGAAAAGTCGCATGACAAATTGTTTCCCATGATTTCCAATGAGTACCGTTCATATCTGTGCGACTTCAAGTCGCAGCGACTTCAAAGTAGTCCCTGCACTACTTTGGTCCCACTTTGATGCGACTTGAGGTCCATAGATACAGGCATTGCTTCAAATCGCGGTAAAAAGTCGCGGTAAAATCGCGGTAAAATCGCGGTAAAAAATCGCGGCAAAATCGCGCGACTTTGGGGACGCACTAGTGGAAACATAGCCTAAGTGTAGAGAAATAAGTGAGTGAGGGGTATCTCTTAGTGGATGTCCCTGAGAAGAGGCTCTGTTTCCACTAGTGCGACTTTTCATGCGACTTGGGACTGAAAAGTCGCATGACAAATTGTTTCCCATGATTTCCAATGAGTACCGTTCATATCTGTGCGACTTCAAGTCGCAGCGACTTCAAAGTAGTCCCTGCACTACTTTGGTCCCACTTTGATGCGACTTGAGGTCCATAGATACAGGCATTGCTTCAAATCGCGGTAAAAAGTCGCGGTAAAATCGCGGTAAAAAATCGCGGCAAAATTGCGCGACTTTGGGGACGCAATAGTGGAAACATAGCCTAAGGAGGCCTCTCTTACAACTCCAGTCCAAGCAGCCCTGCAGGTGGAACAGAGCACTTGGGTTACTAAACGCCGCGTGTAGGGCAGCCCATTAATTTCAGTGGGCTGCCCTGTGCGTGGAAAATGTGCAAAGAAGTCCCTAACCCTTTGCAAAATCGTGCTGCACTGGAAAGCATGGTACTGCAGCACCATGCATTTTGGCACACACAATAGCAGCATAAGAATTAATAGCACCACGGTACATCTGCTAAAGGGCAGTGCATTTCTGTGTGTGTTTGGAAAATGCACGATTTTGCTCAGGTTCCCAACATGCACGGAGTGTTAAGCCTAAAACATGGAATGTCAGGGCGATTGAGGGGCTTGATTGCCTAGGATGCACAGTCTAGCAAAGCCATTCTTAAACAAGGGATCTGTGGGACCCTAGGGTTCCTCCAAAGTTTGCTAGGGGTCCCTTGAGCTGTGGCAGAGCGACTTCCAACCCGCTGGTCACTGAATAGTTTTTGCGCCAATGTCACTTGGTAGAACTAAGAGGAAGAGACATGACACCAATAATCTTTTTATCTGCGTGTAAAGATGACATTCTTCACACTGACTTCCAATAAAAAGGGTGGGATGTTCCACCCAATGACCCCGACCCCCTCTATTAAAATGTGGCATTCTTTTCATTATCCACCAGTGTAAGGGGCATTCTTTCTTTTACTGAACATAGATGTTAGGGGCACCTTTATCAGTGACCATAATGTAAGGGGGCCTTCTTCTTTTGACCACCAATATAAGGAGGCACCTTTTGTATATTATTATTATTTAGGATATCATTTTGAGATTATTATTGAAAATGATTAATTGATATAGAGCAGGGGATCTTAAAATGATTCACCTTGGGTGAATTCTATAATTGCACAACATTCTCAATTCTTATATTTATTTTCTCTATAATTTGCTTATCTTCTTAATTTACCATGTACTGTAGATATATATTTTAGCAGGGTTCCCTGAGACCTGGAAATTATTTCTAAGGTTCCTCAGGGGTAAAATGGTAAAAAGGCTGATCTAGAGAGTGGAGCTTAGTCACGCAAGAATAGAGAACAGAGGAATAGAGCCAGCCTGTAGGCAGGTGGAGTCTACTTTCCCCACCATAGGTGGCGCTCTCTGCAGCAGCACTGCAGTTTGAGAGAAAGTCAAAAGGAACATAGTTCCTCTATGGTTTTCTGGGTCACAGGGGAATCATCTAATTGGATACTGTCACCTCAGGTGACTCTGACAGTCATCTTGGGTCAGGCAGAACCTGTTAAAGGCCCTGGCTCCCTGGTTTTTACGCATTGATAGAGTAGGGATAGGTAACCCACCTGTTAGGGACAGCACTAGTGGTAAGGAAAGGTTCCTGATGAGGAGGGAAAGCGTAGGGTTTGTAATCTTTCTGGATACCTGCCTGTTGGGCACAAGAGGGCCAGGCTGCATTCTTTCCCCTCTCTACAGATGCTGGCAGTTGGCTGCAGTCTGCTCTCTACACATTGTCTCATTATTTCAATAAAAGTCCTTTCACTGCACTGAGACTGAGTGTGTTATTTCACCGCACTGCGCTGCACCCTTCCTACAAGCAGGGCCACAGGGTGTTGACGATAGGAACAAGTAACAAAGGCAGAGGCGGGGAATCCAGAGACAGATCAGATGGAAGCAGGGTCAAAAATGATACGCAGAGATTCAAGATCACAGGTCCCTGATTACATAGATACAGCAAATCATTTGCTCTAGCAGGATTCAGGTTTACATTGTGGCATCAATATCAGCAGTGAACATACGCATGTTCCTGCACAAATGTGGAGAACCACAAGTAAGAGCATGCGCAACTGCCTGCTCTAGTATGCAAAGGCCTGTATGAGCTTCCTGACATATGTCAATGAAAACAATAGTGATTGGCAAGGCGAGGGTTTCTAACATGTCTAATTGCTTTGCATATGAACCCATTCTTTAGCCTACCTCTTACATAATCACTTTATTTTCCTGGTTGTCATAATAACCCCTGGTTTTCTATCACTTTAATTTTCTGACCTGGAACATTATGTATGTACATAAAGATTTATGACTTTTCTATAACTTTCCTTATCTGTGTACTTGTACCAGGCCAGCGATTCAGGAAATTGTAAAACCAGAGTGTTAGAATAAGGCTACATTCACACAGCTGCACAGGGATGGCCGCTGGCGAGAATCAGTAGATTCTTGCCAATTGAGCTTTTCTATGGGGTAGATTTACTAAAACTGGTGCAGTCGGAATCTGGTGCAGCTGTTCATGGTAGCCAATCATCCTTTAACTTCAGCTTGTTCAATTAGGTTTTGGCAATAAAACGTGGTTGCTGATTGGTTTCTATGCAGAGCTGCACCAGATTTTGTACTCTACAGTTCTAGTAAATAACCCCAACTGTATGCATACACTGGAGCTACTCTCTGTGAGCACACAGTGGGGTTGATTTACTAAAACTGGAGAGTTCAAAATCTGGAAGACAAAACCAGAGAAAATTCCCAGCTCAACTCCCCAACCAATTTGCTTACCAACCAAATTAACCTGTCCAAAAGTCTGTTAAAAACACGGGTTTAATTAGCACACATTTGCAAACGCATGCGTAAGCTGCAAGGCCACTTCATGGCACTCTGTATTACTTGCAGTCCTAACCGTTGTAAATTTATGAGAGTCTCCACAGTGGGAGCAAGTGCATTCTAATGGATAGATAAGGGGCAGGTGGGCCTGGAGGTAGCCCAATCCTCCTTAAAGGCGCGGGGGCACATTGGACACCCAGTATATAGCACAATGGCAGCAAAGGTGTCCAGTGTGTCCCCTCACCAATATTTACACCAGTAACAAACAGGTGGCCCCTGCCCCCAGCCCCCCCCACCTATAACTGCCCTTCACAGCAAGGAGCACATGGAAGGGCAACAAGTGCAAAATCTGGTGCAGCTGTGCATGGTAGCCAATCAGCTTCTAACTTCAGCCTGTTCAATTAAGCTTTGACACTGGAAGTCTGATTTCTATTATCAGTTGTAGTAAATCAACCCCAATGTGTGAATAGCAGCAGTTGTCAGTACTCTGTACAAATCACAGGCCGCTGTTATTTGCATGTAAGGCTCCTTTCACACGGGCTGTCCGATCAGACCCACCTGTCAGTTTTTCAGGCGGACCTGATTGGACCTTGCACTCTCCCCGCAGTGGATACATGTCCACTGGCTTCTGCCGCTATGCGATCTGATCCTGCCTGCAAAATCCAGACTGATGGTGGTCCTACTTTTCATCCATCTGGCATATCGGATATGATCTTCCCATAGAAGAGAGCTGGACTCTATCCGTCTTCGCTCTGCACAGTAAGCGGAGACGGACCTGTCATCCGCTTGCTCGGAGGGGATC
The DNA here is from genome assembly GCF_042186555.1 of Aquarana catesbeiana. Taxonomy (NCBI): domain Eukaryota; kingdom Metazoa; phylum Chordata; class Amphibia; order Anura; family Ranidae; genus Aquarana; species Aquarana catesbeiana. The sequence continues at coordinate 92,206,995 of NC_133325.1, forward strand.
AGTGGAGCGATCCCCCACCCCCTCTGAGCAAGTGGCGAATTCCGCCCGTGTGAAAGGGGCCTAACTGCTCACCTTGACCGACCCTGGATGTAGGCAGTGTGCATCCAGGGTCAGCTTTTCCATGGAGCTTCTGGCCACACACAAATCGAATGCAGCTATTCGACGAGTTTGTATGTGGCCATTCTTTAAAGCATGGGTGCTCAAAAAGTGGCCCTCCAGCTGTTGCGGAACTCAGTGGCGTAGCTAGCACATCTGGCACCCCCCCCCCCCCAAGAAAAATGGTATGTGGCCATATAGCGGCACCACGCCAAAACTGTGGTTTGTGGTCAGATTGCATCAACAGTGGGAGGGGCTTGAAGGGCCATATGTTGTAATGACTGTGGCACAAGTGAGTACTCAAAACTGTTCTATTGCATATCCTTTACTACACACAGCTACCCTTAAAGTGATATTGAAGTCTTGTTTTTTGTTTACCTGCTCTGTGTAGTGGTTTTGCACAGAGCAACTTGGATCCTCCTCTTCTTGGGTCCTTGGCCGGCACCCCTGGTCCTACCTTCTTTCTGGGTGCTCCCACAGCAAGCAGATTGCTATGGGGGCACCAAAGCAGGTGCGCTCCTGAGCCATGGCTCTGTGTGTTCATTTACACACAGAGTCATGGCTCGACTCCGCTCCTTCCGTCTTCTGATTGGCTCACTGGCTGTGATTGAAAGCAGTGTAAGGCAGTGGCTTCCGCTGCTGCCAAAAGCCAATGAGGAGTGCGGGTCCCCTGACAGCCAATGCTCTCGTGGACATCGCTGGATCGAGAGGGGGCTCAGGTAAGTATTGGGGGGGCTGGGGGGCTGCTGCACACAGAAGTTTTTTTACCTTCATGCATAGAATGCATGAAGATTAAAAATCTTGTGGCTTTACAACCATTTTAATAAATAATGTGCTGTACTTAGAATGCAGTAGTCAGGAGTAAGAAATGTAAAACACAGTGAGGGGAATTTATCAAAACTGGTGCAGTCAGAATTTGGAACAGTTGTGCATGGCCACCAATCAGCTTCTATATTCAGCTTAAAAAATAAAAGCTATGAGCTGATTGGTTGCCATGCACAACTGTTCCAAATTCTGTCTGCTCTAGTTTTGATAATTTCCCCAGAGGGCTCATTCAGACAGGCGCTGAGACAGGTCCTGTATGCTGAGCCACTTTTTGCTGCATCTGCATCCACCAGAGATCTTCAAATATCAGGAAAGAGGAGATGTCGGATAAATAAAAGAGAAGCATGGAAATTTTATGAATCATACTTACCTAGGTGGATGCTGCATTTGTCCCCGCTGGCTCTAAAGGTGAGAACCGAGTAATTAAACACCGCCGATCACTCAGTTCTCAGCGAGCTGGTGGCTTTCAGTCTCTGGCTCTGCCCCGCCCACCGGTGCTCATCGAGACACTGGGATGTGGAGGGGTTGGGAGTGGCCAGCCCAGGCTCTTAGCAGCTCGTTGAGAGGCTGAGCTGGGTGCCGGTTCAGGCATGTGAGCAGATCCCAACCATTTGGCTGCGATCTTTCCCCAGCCTGGCCTGACTCTGTGACATCGGCCAAGAGTGGGCTTAAGCCTACTGTTAGCTGAAAATGGGTCACAGGAGAGCAAAATAATCTGCACTGATGTGATAAATAGGAGAAGTACAACCAAACAGGCTGTGGCTGTAATTCTCCTTTAATAAATCTATCACACAACCTTTCTCTCTGCTCCTGTTTTGCATGACTTGCAACAATTGATAAATGTTCCCATTTATGTTGTGAACTCACTCTCCAGGGCTGCCCAGGCAGGCTCTTCCTTAACCCAGGCTTTTTCTCCCTGAAGCTGGAAGGTCCTTCAGGCACCCTCTTTCCTAGTCCAGAGGGCTTCCACGATCCCCCTCTCGTAGTCCAGGGTTTCCAGACACCTGTTGCCCTAGTCCAGGGCTTCCAGACACCCCCTCTCCTAATCTGGGACCTCCAGGCACCCCCTCACCTAGTTCAGTATCTCCCTTGTACCCCCCCCCCCATTCAGGGGCCTTTGCCACACCAACCACCATTTCCTAGTAAATGGCCCCCTCTGCACTCCTCTCCCAGTCCAAGGCCTCCTTTACAGCTAACCCCAACTTAAGAGCCTCCTCTGCACCCCGCTCTCTGAATCCAGGTCCTTTATCAACACCACTTTTCAAGTCCAGAACACCTCTACACCCCCAGTCCAGGGCCACCCGTGTACTCCCCTCCTAGTCCAGGGCCTCCTCTGCATCCCCAAGTCCAGGACCTCCTCTGCACCCCCCCAGTCAATGGCCTCCTGTGTACTCCCCTCCTAGTCCAGGCCTCCTCTGCACCCCCCCCATCACTGCAGCACCTCCCTCTGCACCCCCCCAGTCCAGGACCTCCTCTGCATCCCCGAAGTCCAGGGTCTCCTTTGTGCCCCCAAGCCCCCCCCTCAGGTTAGGACCTCCTCTGCATCCCCCAAGTCTGAGGTCTTCTCTGCGTCCCCCCAGCTCAGGGCCTCCTTCACACTCCCCATCCCAAAGCCTCCTCCATATCCCCCATCAGCCCCGGGCCTCCACTGCACCCTCCAGCCCAGGGCCCTATCCAGCCTTATAAACCCCCCTCCTCCCAGTCTGGGTCCTCCTCTGCCCCCCCAGCCCAGGGCCTTTACTGCACACCCAAGCCCAGGGCCTCCTCTGCACCCCCCCCCCAGCCCAGGGCCTCCTCCGCACCTCTCAGCCCAGGGCCTCCCTGCACCCCCCTCCCCTTCTCTGGGGTGCCTCATGCAGAAAAGACATAGGCTGTTTGGGCACTGGACTAGGAGGGAGACCTGCCTGTTCATACATTTAATTGGCAGCAGTGACACCCTTAGGGCAGCGGTTCCCAGTGCGGGTGGGGGGCGGCGCCCCTGGCAGCACCCCCCTAGATGCGTCACCTGGGCAGCCGCCCCCCCCTCGCCCCCCTAGTTTTGGCCCTGGCGGAACTACAAGTCCCATCATGCCTCTGCCTTTGGGAGTCATGCTGGTAACTGTCAGACTTGCAATGCCTCATGGGACTTGTTTTGCAGCAGCTGGAGGGCACTGGTTGAGCACCCGTGCTTTAGAGTGTTTCTGCAGCCATAGCAATGTTTAGCCACCTCTGAACGCAGCAAATGATTTGCCCTGGCTGCCTGGGTGAATGTAGTCTAACAGAATGGTAAATAGAGTTTTTAAAAAGAGGCCAGCAGTCTCAGACCCTGTATTTCTCTTATGACAGATTAAAAAAAAAAAGGCAACTGCTAAACCTCCAGATTGTGGGGGCCAGACTGTGTCCCCCTGTGGATCTCTGGCCAAGTGCCACTTATTGCCTTCATGCCTCTGTGTTCTGTGTCATTATTTTCTCTGATTTATGGGCCTGGTGTTGATCTCATTAAAACTTATTGCTATGGCTTCCTATCATTTCTACTATCAATGCCTGTGATTTCAATCACTTTGGCTCCTCCGGCCCTAGGAGTCCACAACTCTCCTGTTCTCTACTATTACCCTCCTGCTGGTTACAACAAGCCTCTAATGGATCCAGAACAAGGATATATGTCACCAAAGGCACATGGGCCATTGCAAGGAGCACAAAAAGCCATATTAATAGATTTCTAACATACATGCCCTTCCCCAAGGGCTCCTACATGTCATGATATCACAATCACCCCAGTAAAGAAGCACAATGATGAGTCACAGCATACAGCTACTGTATCATTTTGCATGATATAATCACGTGTTTGATACTTTCCAGATGCGATCTTTCGGAATGCTGAGGTGCCTCTGTTTGGAATTTGTGTTATTTCTTGCATTTGTGTGGATTACATCTTACAGGTCAAAATGTCTCCATTGCGGGGCATTTAAAGAACCATTTTCTCACTGCAGATGGGTGGTAAGGTGCAGAGCAATAACAGGGCATTACCTAAAGTTAATAACCCTTCAAAGGCTATTCCCATGTGTCATCAGTGAATTTCTTCTGCAAATAGTCATAGATTTACTAGAGATTGGCAGATCTCCCACTTAGAATGAAGGTTGGGGAGAGATTGTTTAGAGAACTGCCTGTCCAAGCTTATATATCATACTGCTTGGACCCAATGCAGTCTCTCTCTGATGCTAAAAGCTTATGGATGTGCTACAAACACGGTGAAAGGTCAGTTACTCCTCTATTTGTAGTACCTCTTAGTTACAGTGTTAACCTGTGAAGAGAACAAAATGTTACACTTGTATGATTTCCCCAATTTTCTACATGATGTGATAGAGGGACTGTTCATATTATACTGTTCTGTATTCATTTATTGTTTTTTGAATGAACCCCAACACAGCAAATATCATGCCTGCAGTATTATTATTATTATTATACAGAATTTATATAGCGCTGACAGTTTACGCAGCACTTTACAACATTAGGGCAGATAGTACAATTACAATACAATTCAATACAGGGGGGAATCAGAGAGCTTACAATCTAGGAGGGAGGGTCAAGTTATACAAACGGGTAATAGCTGTGGGGGATGAGCTAATGGAGAAAATAGTGCAGTTGTTAGATGGAGGCAGGATAGGCTTCTCTGGAGAGGAACGTTTTCAGGGATCGCCTAAAAGTGTGTAAATTTGGAGACAGTCTGACAGATGGGGTAGGGAATTCCAGAGGATGGGCGAGGCTCGGAAGAAGTCCTGGAGGCAGATATGGGAGGAGGTGATGAAGGAGCTGGAGAGCAGGAGGTCTTGGGAGGAACGAAGAGGGCGATTAGGTTGGTATTTTAAGACTAGGCTAGTGATGTATTTTTTTTTCACCATAGCACACCCCAACATTGTGTTGTGGTGTGTGATAGTGCAGGTGTAATGCATGTGCTTTGCATTGCCATTCAAAATGGATTAACCCTTAGTTTACCCTATTCAGCCCATATTAACTCCTTCTTCCCCTTCTTCTCTTAACCATCATTCTCCTACGAATTATTTTATTTCTATTTTTCTAACCTTATAAGTTTTACAGAATAAAGTTTATTGAGTGTTTAAACATAAAAGCTCATACATGGCATGAAAGGACACAAAGTAGTTCAATAGTAACAGCGAGGCAAGAAAAAAAGACATCTGTGAAGGCCAAGCATCAAATTTTTCTAATATTGACTATTCCAACATGTACCACATTCTATAATCATCAATAACATTATAAGAGCAACTGTATAAATGTATTTGTGACCAGCAGCCCTTAAGTAAACATCAAGAAGCGCTTGTTGACTCTAATTCCTCAAGTGTCAGAATGACCGGAGAAAGGAGACGAGAACCGTACAGAATCGGAAAAAGAAGAAAAAGAACAGTGAGGGTACCCAATCGGAGGTCAGACCATAATTCTAATAAATTAACTGCATGAACAAAACATAGCCGCCAGAGGAAGGTCTGAAGCTTAGTGGAGTTGGAACTAACAATTAATATTTAAACTTTTTTTTTCCTAGCATCTCATTTAAAAAAGAGCAAAATTGAAAGAAATTGTAAATGCTTTTTACCCAAATTAACATGTTAGTGTCATTTTAAATGGGTCAGATGATAGAATAAAATGTATTATTATTATACAAGATTTATATAGCGCCGACAGTTTACGCAGAGCTTTACAACATAAGAGCATACAGTACAATCACAATACAATTTAATACAGTAGGAATCAGAGTGCACTGCTCATTAGAGCTTACAATTTAAGAGGGAGGGTCAAGTGATACAAAACATAATAACTGTGAGGGATGAGCTGATGGAGAAAATAAAAGTTCAATTGTTATATGGGGGCAGGATAGGCTTCTCTGAAGAGATGAGTTTTCAGGGATCGTATGAAAATGAACAGAGTGGGTGCAGGGTGAGACAAGCCCAGGCAGATACAGAGGAATCAAGGTACATCAGAGATAACACTAATGCCGTGTACACACGGACGGACTTTACGACCGGACTGGTCCGACGGAACGAATCCGTCGGACAATCCGACCATGTGTGGGCTTCATCGGAACTGCAGCGGACTTTTTCGTTCGAATATCAGACGGACTTTAGTTTTAAAACATGTTTCAAATCTTTCCGACAGATTCGAGTCTGGTCGAAAAATCCGTTCGTCTGTGTGCTAGTCCGACAGACAAAAACCGACGCTAGGGCAGCTATTGGCTACTGGCTATGAACTTCCTTATTTTAGTCCGGTGTACGTCATCATGTACGAATCCGTCGGACTTTGGTGTGATCATGTGTAGGCAAGTCCGTTCATTCAAAAGTCCGTCGGAAGTCCATCAAAAGTCCGTCGAAAGTCCATCGGAAAGACCGTCGGACCTTTGATGCCGAAAAGTCCTCCCGTGTGTACACGGCATTAGGAATGATCAAGTTCAAGCAGAGGTTTGGCAACAGAGAAATCCAGATGTAAGACTGAAGAAAGGTCAAGGAAGCCGAGGTCAGGAATGGAGGGAATCAGAGTAGTCAGGAAGCCATGTGACGATCAGATCAAGGATGAGCACTGGAAACATGATACAGGGGGAAACTGCAGATCAGACACCAAAGGCCCTAGTACATCTGCCATCCTTATATACTACAATGGGCGCCAATGCTAATGGGCGCACGCATGCGCATAGGCGTTCGCCTGAGCCCGCGGACATGCCTGTCAGGAGGGACATCATTGGAATTGTGCCCATGCATGCGCAATGGCCTCTGCCTCTGCGCATCTGCTCTGCTATGGCCAGCAAGTCCCTGACACTCTTGTTGAGCCCATGGTATTAGAAAACCTAATGCTGGCCATACACGAGTAGAATTTAGTTTGAAATTCAGTCGGCAAAATTACATAGTTACATAGTAGGTGAGGTTGAAAAAAGACACAAGTCCATCAAGTCCAACCTATGTGTGTGATTATGTGTCAGTATTACATTACATATCCCTGTATATTGCGGTCATTCAGGTGATTATCTAATAGTTTCTTAAAGCTATCAATGCTCCCCGCTGAGACCACCGCCTGTGGAAGGGAATTCCACATCCTTGCCGCTCTTACAGTAAAGAACCCTCTACGTAGTTTAAGGTTAAACCTCTTTTCTTCTAATTGTAATGAGTGGCCACGAGTCTTATTAAACTCTCTTCTGCGAAAAAGTTTTATCCCTATTGTGGGGTCACCAGTACAGTATTTATAAATTGAAATCATATCCCCTCTCAAGCGTCTCTTCTCCAGAGAGAATAAGTTCAGTGCTCGCAACCTTTCCTCATAACTAAGATCCTCCAGACCCTTTATTAGCTTTGTTGCCCTTCTTTGTACTCGCTCCATTTCCAGTACATCCTTCCAGAGGACTGGTGCCCAGAACTGGACAGCATACTCCAGGTTCGGCCGGACCAGAGTCTTGTAGAGCGGGAGAATTATTGTTTTATCTCTGCATTTGATCCCCCTTTTAATGCATGCCAATATTCTGTTTGCTTTATTAGCAGCAGCTTGGCATTGCATGCCATTGCTGAGCCTATCATCTACTAGGACCCCCAGGTCCTTTTCCATCCTAGATTCCCCCAGAGGTTCTCCCCCCAGTGTATAGATTGCATTCATATTTTTGCCACCCAAATGCATTATTTTACATTTTTCTACATTGAACCTCATTTGCCATGTAGTCGCCCACCCCATTAATTTGTTCAGGTCTTTTTGCAAGATTTCCACATCCTGCGGAGAAGTTATTGCCCTGCTTAGCTTAGTATCGTCTGCAAATACAGAGATTGAACTGTTTATCCCATCCTCCAGGTCGTTTATGAACAAATTAAATAGGATTGGTCCCAGCACAGAACCCTGGGGAACCCCACTACCCACCCCTGACCATTCTGAGTACTCCCCATTTATCACCACCCTCTGAACACGCCCTTGTAGCCAGTTTTCAATCCATGTACTCACCCTATCGTCCATGCCAACGCACCTTATTTTGTACAGTAAACGTTTATGGGGAACTGTGTCAAATGCTTTTGCAAAATCCAGATACACCACGTCTACGGGCCTTCCTTTATCTAGATGGCAACTCACCTCCTCATAGAAGGTTAATAGATTGGTTTGGCAAGAACGATTCTTCATGAATCCATGCTGATTACTGCTAATGATATCATTCTTATTACTAAAATCTTGTATATAGTCCCTTACCACCCCCTCCAAGAGTTTACATACTATTGATGTTAGGCTAACTGGTCTGTAATTCCCAGGGATGTTTTTTGGGCCCTTTTTAAATATTGGTGCTACATTGGCTTTTCTCCAATCAGCTGGTACCATTCCAGTCAATAGACTGTCTGTAAAAATTAGGAACAACGGCCTGGCAATCACCTCACTGAGTTCCCTAAGTACCCTCGGATGCAAGCCATCTGGTCCCGGTGATTTATTAATGTTAAGTTTCTCAAGTCTAATTTTAATTCCGTCCTCTGTTAACCATGTAGGTGCTTCCTGTGTTGTGTCATGAGGATAAACACTGCAGTTTTGGTTACGGAAGCCCCCCGATTCACTAGTGAAGACTGAGGAGAAGAATAAATTCAATACCTTTGCCATCTCCCCATCTTTTGTAACCAGATGTCCTTCCTCATTCTTTATGGGGCCAATATGGTCTGTCCTCCCTTTTTTACTGTTTACATACTTAAAGAATTTCTTGGGATTTTTTTTGCTCTCCTCCGCTGTGTGTCTTTCATGTTCTATCTTAGCCATCCTAATTGCACCCTTACATTTCTTATTGCATTCTTTATAAATTCTGAATGCTGAGGATGATCCCTCAACCTTGTATTTTTTGAAGGCCTTCTCCTTTTCTTTTATATGCATTTTTAAATTGGAGTTAAGCCATCCAGGATGTTTGTTCGCTCTTTTAAATTTATTACCCAATGGGATACATTGGCTAATGCCCTTATTTAATATGTTCTTAAAGCAAACCCATCTCTCCTCTGTATTCTTTGTTCCTAATATTTTATCCCAATTTATGCCTTTTAGCAAGGTTTGTAGTTTAGGGAAGTTGGCTCTTTTGAAAATGTAAATTGGTATTTGTTTTTGACCGTAGTGACGAGAAAGACCGAAAGAAAAGGATTGGAAATTTTCTTGAATTAGCAAATTTATTACAGTGAATGGTTTTCGCTTGGTTAAGTCCATTTGTTCCAAAATCAAATGTTAACAAAAAAAATAAAAAATTCAGTACTCTTGAATGACATTTGTTAAGTCCTAGAATGTACTGATAATTTTCATACGAACATTTGTTAGACAAGCTAGTAGTTTATGGCCAGCTAAACATTTTCCATTGTAAGTAAGGGATAATTTAATTTTCTGAGCCCCAAGCTGTGTGTATTGAGAACAATTAATACAATTTTGATATCTGCATACAGTGAGGGAGAAACTTAGGCTACTTTCACACTGAGATGCTTTACAGGCGTTATAACGCTAAAAATTGCGACTGCAAAGCGCCTTGAAAGAGCCTCTCCTCTCACTCCAATGTGAAAGCTCAAGGGCTTTCACACTGGAGCGGTGCGCTGGTAGGACGGTAAAAAAAGTCCTGAAAGCTGCATCTTGCAGAATCTAGTGCACTCTGTTTAAAATGTTTAATTATGTATAAAAAAGGTAAGGTATACAACTCACAAAGGTGGCACTGTAAGCCATGCAAGCTGAAAATACATTTCAGACACAATGGGTCTCAAGATGGCCGCGATGTAACGTCAATACGCAGGCTCTGTCCCCTAGACGCGTATCGTCAAAGCCTTGACTTTTTCAGCAGCTGCGACCCCTATGACGATATGCGTCTAGGGATGGAGCCTGCATATTAACGTTACATCTCGGCCATCTTGAGACCCATTGTGTTTGAAATGTGTTTTCAGCTTGCACAGCTTACAGTGCCACCTTTGTGAGTTGTATACCTTACCTTTTTTATATATAATTAAACATTTTAAACGGAGAGCACTAGATTCTGCCTTCCTTCTTTTGCATATCCATCATATTTGGTGAGATGATCAGGGTTTTTATCCCATGGGAATAGGCGATTTGGAGGAGTAAAGTGATTATCAGCACCACGCCAGCCTTCTCTATTATCCCCAGAGGGGAACACTGCTGATTTTATTCAGATGTGAGGTGAGCAGCCTGTGAGATTGATGGAGGAGAGCACAAGCACTTTGGATTTTTGCACCGTTGATATATTGATTTTTTTTAATTCACTTCAGTCACAGATTTTATATATGAACTATATATATGAACTTTCAGCAATATATGTTTATTGATTACCATTTTTAGTTACACTTGTACCTAGGTGCGGTCCATCCATTAAGGGCACACGGGCGCTGTCCCCTCTATCCATGCCACCCCCTATATGGTTAATGGATAGATTCATAGCATGAATCTATCCACGGTCGCCGCGGCTACCCCCTATTCATGCATCCGGCCCCTTTCAGGTGCATGAATTACAGCGGTGGGGGTGTTTTTTAAGCACCTGATTAGAGCCATAGCCTCTAATAGGCTTCAAAATAGGGTGGACTCGGAGCCCAGAGCATTGTGCTCGGAGCCTACCCAGGTGTGTTAGAAAAGCAAATAAATATTTCGTATACTAGCACATTATGAGAGACTTACCTTCCTTCTGGGTTTGCAGGCTGTGGCAGCTTGAATGGCCAAGCCACAATGACGTCACGGGTATGCCATTCCTTCAGAGCGAATGCACCGGTGCCATCAGCAGTTGCTGCTTCCTAGAATGTCTCCTAAACGGTGCAGGTTTAGGAAATATTAATTTTACCAACAGGTAAGCTTTATAATAAGCTTACTTGTAGGTAAAAATAAAGGGATATAGTTTACTATTAGGGATGAGCAAACGGTTCAGGACGAACTTTCGTTTTTCGGTCGTTCAGCGAACATCGTTTGTTCGCCCCCCCCCCCCCCCCCCCCGAACTGACCACAATGCATTGCGGCGCTGAACAGTGCATTGCAAGCCCATTTACTTCTGTGTGCGTTACTGACAGTTTAACGCCATTTACTTCTGTGTGCATTACTGTCAGTTTTAACGCCATATAGTTTTGTATGCGTTACTGCCAGTTTAACACCATATAGTTTTTTTGTGCGTTACTGCCAGTTTAACGCCATATAGTTCTGTGTGTGTGTTACTGCCAGTTTAACACCATTTACTATTGTGCGCGTTACTGCCAGTTTAACGCCATATAGTTTTGTGCATTCCTGCAAGTTTAACGCCATTTATTTCTGTGTGCGTTACTGCCAGTTTAAACACCATATAGTTTTGTGTGAATTACTGCCAGTGTAACACCATATAGTGTTCTGTGCGTTATTGCCAGTTTAGCACCATATAGTTCTGTGCATCACTGTATGTTTGGCGCAGTATATTATAGTGTATCTGTGGAGTGTGTCTGTGTGGTGTGAGTACTCAACTTAAGGTGCACCAAACACCACTTTACATTGATTAAAGTGCATCTACGTACAGATTTCCACTTCTTCTTTACATTTGCTTATAAGCACCGCCCGCTCCCTTCCAAATAATGTCTGGGAGGAAAACAAGGAGAGGCACTGTAAGGGGGCCAGCAACAAATGTGTCCAGAGGTAAATGTGGACGTAGTAGTCAGTCCTCAGGCAGGACATCATTTCCTCTGTTTAGTGAGTTTGCCCATGCTATCCAGCCACAGCATGCACAGGAGGTGGTGGACTGGCTTACTAAACCTTCCTCATCCTCCTCATCCTCTGTCACGCAAGCAGAGACAAGTGTGCAGTCCCCTGCAGTTGCCAGAGTGGATAAACCTGCCTCCTTGTCCACATCTATTCTTGCCATAGCCCCAACATCAGCCTTGGAGGAGTCAGCTGAGTTATTTGACCACAGCGTCAGCCACTTGCACCTTGATGATGCCCACCCATTACTGGATTCAGATGTTGGTTCTGAGGTTGAGGATGACAGGAACATGAGCCTAGAGAGAGGGGAGAACACTGGTAGACAAATTGGCATTCATGTTTTCCCAGCCGCAGAGTATTGCCAAGATGTCTCCAGTGGTAATGATGATGATGAAGATGGAGGAGATGGATATGATGATGATAAGGTCACTGATGCGACTTGGGGGCCAGATAGAGCAGAGGAGGGAACTGAAGGTGAGGCAGCACAACCCCAAGGAGGCCGACATCAAGAAAGAGTAGAGGGCAGTCACCCTATTCCATCACATTCTGCAGCTGTTATCTCCCGGCCCACTCCCCAAAGTTCAGCTGTCTGGGCCTTTTTCAGCACATCTGCAGCAGATCACACTGTTGCTATCTGCAAACTTTGTCTCAGGCGCATCAAACATGGCAAAAACACCAGCCATTTGGGTACCACATGCTTAACAATGCATTTAACGTTCAACCACTCAGCCCATTGGCAAGAGCACCTAAAAGCCACACAAAAGGGGCACAAATCTGTCTCTCCTCCTCACCCACTTCAGTCTGCCCCTGCTTTACCGGGCCATCTGCTGCAGCGGAAAAAAAAATACAGTCCCTGCCACCCACATGCCCAGCGTCTAAATGCAAGCTTGTCAAATCTATTGGCTCTCCAACTTCTGCCTTTCAGCCTGGTGGATTCTGCCACGTTCCGTGAATTTGCATGTGCTGTACCACAATGGCAGGTTCCCAGTCGCTACTACTTTTCACGTAAGGGCGTTCCATCTCTCTACCATCAGGTGTAAGGGAATGTTCTGGCATCATTGGGCAAGGCAGTCAACCGTAAAATCCACCTTACTGCTGATGTGTGGTCCAGCGAGCATGGGCAGGGACGATATATTTTGTTCACAGCACACTGGGTAACGCTGCTTGCAACTCGAAAGGATGCAGGACAGGGCTCAGTGCTGCAGCTTGTTGTACCCCCACGTCTCCATACAGCTGGTGGTGATGATGCCAGACCTGTGAGCTTTACCCCCTCCTCCTCCGCCACCTCCATGCCCTCCTTTACAGAATTGTTCTATGAACATCAGGTACCACCTAAAGCGTTCAAAGGGCTATTCCCAGAGTCAGGCTAAGAGGTGCCATGCAGTGCTTCAGCTGGTGTGTTTAGGGGACAGGAACCACACCAGAGCAGAGATTCTTGCAGCTCTGCAGGGACAGGCTCAGGGGTGGCTCACACCACCCCGGCTGGAGCCAGGAATGGTGGTGTGCGATAATGGCTCAAACCTCCTGTCCACCCTTAGACTGGGAAAGTTGACACATGTGCCATGCCTGGCACATGTCCTCAATTTGGTGGTGCAGCGTTTCCTAAATACGTACCCAGGGTTGCAAGATGTGCTTAAGCTGGCCAGAAGAGCCTGTAGCCATTTCAGGCGGTCATACACAACCAGTGCTTGGCTGGCTAAAATTCAGCGGGAATTCCACTTGCCCATAAACTGCCTGATTTCTGACATGCCCACCAGGTGGAACTCAACTTTGGGAATGCTGCAGCGGCTATACATGCAGTAGAGGGCCATCAACGAGTATCTGTGCCAGTACGGCACGACAACAGGCTCAGGCGCCTCTGCTTTTGCATGCACTGTATTGTCACCATTTGAGGAGGCTACAAGGATGGTGAGCAATGACAGTGCATGCATCAGTGACACGATCCCTGTTGTATTCCTGCTGGAGCAGACTCTGCGTGGCATTATGGACAGGGCACTGGAGGCAGAGCAGCAGGAGGAAGAGGAGGACTTCCTTTCCTCTCAAGGCCCACTTTATCCAGACACATCATTCCTATGTCACAGAACACACAGGGGGAGAGAGGGGAGGAGGATGAAGAAGAGGATTCTGGCACTTTCATAGGCTTTGAAGAAGAGGAAGGAATTTGTCAATCTGTAATGCCGCGTACACACGGTCGGACTTTTCGTCTACAAAAGTCCGACGGACGCCGACGGACTAAAGCCGGCTGACAATCCGATCGTGTGTGGGCTTCCCCGGACTTTCAGCGGACTTTTCCAGCCGCAAATCTGACGGACTTTAGATTTGAAACATGCTTCAAATCTTTACGTTGTAACTACGCCGGACCCAGAAATCCACTTGTCTGTATGCTAGTCCGACGGACAAAAACCCACGCTAGGGCAGCTATTGGCTACTGGCTATGAACTTCCTTATTTTAGTCTGGTGTACGTCGGACTTTTGTGTGATCGTATGTAGGCAAGTCCGTTCGTTAGGAAGTCTGCCTCAAGTCCGCCAAAAGTCCGCCAAATGTCCGTCGAAATTCTGTCGGACGGGCTGTCAGACTTTTGTAGCCAAAAAGTCCGACCGTGTGTACGCGGCATAAGTGATGGCTTTCCAACCCCAGGACCCTTGGGAGTAGTACGTGGCTGGGAGGAGGAATTTCCAGATGCTGTCATCCTGAGTGATCCCGAGGAGTCTGCTTCTCAAGCCTCGGACAAATTTAAGGCACATGGGCAACCTCATGCTTCAAAGCCTGTGAAAGGACCCAAGAATACGTGGCATAAAGGAGAAGGATGATTACTGGTTGGCAACCCTCCTTGACCACCGTTATAAGGGGAAGGTCTCAGAACTCATCCCGTCCCTACAGAGAGTGCAGAAGATAAAATCTCTTGAGGACACATTAAAGAGGATTTTATTGAATGTTTTTCCTGACTCCAGTATGTTACAGTGTCATGGAAAATGTAGTTTTGAGTCTTCTGTTGGTCAAGTGTTGGAGAAGGTGTCCGCCTAAATGAGGCATTTCGGAATTTTTTTAGTCCTCGCCGCCCAGGGCTGTCAGCTTCCACATACGGGAGCGTCCCGTAGAAGTCCGTGTGACGAAACGTACGTAGGGCGTGGCTTGGACTGAACGCCTTGCAGACATCTCCCTGTAAGCTGACGCTTAGGAACATCCTATTGTTCACTGTACACCGCTCATTTTTTCTACTACAATGTGAGTACCCTTTACATCTGACCAAATAAACAGTATTTTAAACAGTTTTACGCTATGGAACACTTTCTTTTCTCCTTCATGTCCTTATGATATTACCTTGCTCCTGGTCCTGCCAAGTACTGCTGCACAGTGGTACATACTGTGACTACACGTTACCCCTGCAGGGGATAAACAGCTGGTGAGTCTCTGCACAATCACAACGCGAGACACCAACACTGGAATAACACCTGCTGTTTGGTTTAAAGAAATCCCACAGCGAACGTTGCTTTTCACTTAAAGTGCACTGGGCACAGTTATCCATATGGACTGTTTATTAATACTCTAAAGGCCACATTATATATGATTTATTCTAATTACTTGCATGACACATGTGAAAAACTATATTTTATATAGAGACTATTTTAATAAGGCACATGTCACTTTGTTATTTGAAGTGTGATCGATTTATTTAATACATTGTTTTATTTAGCACAAGACACTTTTGGATTATTTGCATGTCACGTGTGATGTATTTTATTGCATTTATTGTGTTTTTTAATGTTTAAGACACATGGCACTTTAACTTATAGTAGTGGTAAAGTTGATTTATCCCCGGAGAAGTTGTTTATATACCAACTTATCTCTTTTGGGGGAATATAGCACAAGACACCTTGGATATAATTTTAAACACATTTTTCCACATTCACTGCTTTTACCAACAAGTTTTGGGACAGCGCCACACTCACACACTTTTCTTTTTCACTAATTTCCGCTTATTCCACCTCTGGGGGAGTCAGCGTATGTGAGGGCAGCAGTCTATCAATCAATTAAGTGATATACTACCAATTTCATTGCGCGGATTCCCCATTTCTTTTTGCCAAAACAGAGATGGAGAGCTTTCCAGCTGAAGATCCACTTTCTTACTGGGTCATGAGAATAGACCACAGGCCAGATCTTTCCCTGTATGCTATTGAGTTGTTGGGCTGCCCTGCATCCAGCGTACTTTCAGAACAGGCATTCAGTGCTGCAGGAGGTTTCATTACTGATCATAGAACGCATCTGTCCCCAGACTCTGTGGACCGTTTGACTTTTATAAAGATGAATCAGTCCTGGAATACCAGCTATGAAGCCCCTGATGCTGTTGTCACTGATTAAGTCTTTTTGGGATGTGGAATCTCTGCAGGACTTCGAGGCTGCCTAGCTTTGAGAGTGTTCAATCATTTAATCTGGAAGAATGTTTTTGGTATAGGTTTCACTGGCACAATTAACACCCAAAGACCAATTTTTCAGCATTTGTTTAGCAGGTGCATATCATTGCAATTTGTTTTGCCTTCATCAAGAGCACCTCTTTAGTGTTACGGTGGGAAGACGCCCCCAACACCCAAAGAGTAATTTTTCTACACCTGTTTGACAGGTGTATATCATTGCAATTTTTTACAGCAAGGCCAACTCTTGCTTTCACCAAGAGTACCTCTATAGGGTTTATGGTGGGAAGGCACCACCGACACCCAAAGACCAATTTTTCTGCACCTGTTTGACAGGTGCATATCATTGCAATTTTTTACAGCAAGGCCAGTTCTTGCTTTCATCAAAAGAACCTCTATAGGGTTACGGTGGGAAGGTGCCACTGACACCCAAAAAACAATTTTTACGCACCCATTACTTCTAGTCAAAGTGACACAAAAATGTATCCAAAAAATCTCTAATCTTGTTCCCAGTGCACTACATTGTAGCCTCATCATACACACTGGCTCGCCAGCTGTTGTTGAGCAAAATAAAGGCAGCTTGAAGGGAAAATTTCATTTTTTGGGGCTTTATAAATGCAAATATTGCTGCCGCAGATTCTAGACATGGTACAGATCTGCCACTTTACAGGTAGACTAAGGGGACCCCCCAGGCACTATATTGGAAGGATTTTTTCATTTTTATGCTTTCACTTTAAAAATCAAAAAATCACTGCTCATTTAAAAATGACGTTTTTTCACAAACTTTTTATTAATTGATACATGTCCTCCAGGGCAGGACCCGGACCCCTATAACCATTGTATGCCCAATTACTTGCATATAATTCTTCAAAATGGGCACTTTCGATTTTTGACGTTCAGGTCCCATTGACTTTAACGGGGTTCATTATTCGGGTCCGAACTTCCGCGGTGTTCGAAAGTTCTGGTGCAAACCGAACAGAGGTCCGTTCAGCCCATCCCTATTTACTATCACTTTAATGGCAGGGGCCAGACACTATTGTTGAAACATAATATGCTGCCTATAGGTAATTAGGTAATCCCTAGGGACTCCTCCGTACACTGGTCACTGAAAATCTAACAACTAAACTAGAACTACAGGTATTAAACAACCTGTAAAATAGTTATATAATTTTGCCAAAATTGCAACAGTGAGCTGTATTGATTAACATGTCTGTAGCGCTGGTAGATTTATGATCTACCATCTGATAGGTAAATTTAGTGAATTGCTCGATAGGGAAGTTAGATTTGCCTCTGTTCCAGCTTGGCTGACGTTGCGTGTGGTTCCACACTGAGCCGGTGGGTGTTGCTGTTACCATTGGCTGGTGTTGGAAGGGTAACGTGTCGAAGCGTATGGATGCTTCTCTGTCCCGGAGACAACTCGGTGGAGGTGGTCCTCCGAGTTGCATTCTGGGAGAGGGTATTTATGGGACAGACACCATGTTTTGGGGTTCATTTTACAGCCACCTGCTGGCCCTCCTGGCCGACAGGTATGCGTTAGTGCTACCTCGTGGTCCTCCGTTCCGGAGGCCCGCGCTGCTGCGGGGCGTGGGTGGGCCCAGAAGCATGTCTGGGGCCTACCACAGCAGCCGAGGAATGGTCCTGAGCTGTCTATCCAGAGTGAAGAAGCTGGACAACTGAGAAGATCCCAGGGGAGGACCCGTCGTGGAAGGATCATGCAGAGTGCTGGTCTGGAGAGGGGCCTGGTGACTCGGTTGGAGGACGTATCCTAAAGTAGTTCTACAGCATAGTACTGCCGGGTTGGCTTATGCCGCGTACACACGGTCGGACTTTTCGTCTACAAAAGTCCGACAGCCTGTCCGACAGACTTCCGACGTACCTTCGGCGGACTTGCGGCAGACTTTCTTACGAACGGACTTACACACACACGACCACACAAAAGTACGACAGCCTAGTACGCGGTGACGTACACCAAGTCCGACGAGACTATAAAACGGAAGTTCAATAGCCCGTACGACACCCTTTGGGCTCCTTCTGCTAATCTCGTGTTTATCTCGTGTTAGTAGAAGTTTGGTGAGAGACGATTCGCGCTTGTGAGACTCGTATTTTTCAGTTCGTTTTAACTGTTGTTCAGTCTGTGCTTGTGAGGTTTGTATCTGCTTTTCAGTGCGTTTGGTCAGTTGGCATTGAGAAATCTTTGTTTTATTGGCCGCTCGTTCCTGATTTTCAGGTCGTTCTTCACAGGCCTTGCTGTTCTTCAGTGCGTTCTGTTTAGTGCGTTCTGACCAGCCGACCGTTTTGAAGCCATGTTACCTGTACGTACTCGTCGTAGAGCTCGTGCATTGTATGTGCTTGGTGCTGTAGTTTATTCTTCAGCCCAAGACCAGTCCATGAACAGGGCGAGGAGGAGTTCATGGACCAAGAATTGGTTGCTTCAGCGTGACCAGTTCTGTCACATGCCTTTGCTCCGTGAGATCCGTGAGAATAATCCTGAGGATTTCAGGAACTTTCTCCGGATGACGGACCCCGTTTTTGACCGTTTGTTGGCTTTGCTGACCCCCTATATCAGCAGGCAGGATACCTGCATGAGGCAAGCCATCACTCCGGAGCAGAGGCTGGTCGCTACCTTGCGGTATTTGGCCACAGGGAGAAGCCTGCAGGACCTTAAGTTCTCGACAGGCATCTCCCCCCAGGCTCTGGGGATCATTATCCCAGAGACCTGTTCTGCCATCATACAGGTCCTGCAGAAGGACTATATTAAGGTAAGATATTTTTCTTTTATTAGCATCACATGTTCTTTTATGTAATCTTTGATAATATAATGTATTTCTTGCTTCAAACACTACTTACCATCATTGCAATATAGTGTGAATGTCCCCTTTTTATCCTCACACATGCTGGATTTTTTTCCTGTTATTTTTTGTCATGCATGTATATTTTCCTTCAATAACCTTCCCAGCATGAAGTGATGGGAACATATCCACCTAGTCTACTCATTTGGAATGTATTTTGTTTGAGTGTATTTAGTGTGCTGCTAATGAGCAATTATCTAGATTTCACAAAACCCCCCCCACCTAAACTCACTCCAAATAGTTTGCTGCTAATGAGCAATTATCTAGATTTCACAACCCCACCCCCCCCCCCACCTAAACTCACTCCAAATAGTTTGCTGCTAATGAGCAATTATCTAGATTTCACAACCCCACCCCCCCCCCCACCTAAACTCACTCCAAATAGTTTGCTGCTAATGAGCAATTATCTAGATTTCACAACCCCCCCACCCCCACCCTCGTTAAAATTTGCTGG